>NC_141147.1:75045078-75201783 GCF_053477565.2 Lygodium microphyllum | reverse complement strand
ATAAACTACATGAAATGGTATTGCATTTGAAGGCCAAATTATTCTTTTACCTAGTAGTGTTTAGAATAGTTGATGAGGCATTTGTTTGTCTTGCATATGCGAAGTGGAATTGTGGCTCTACTTGTAAGGGGGACAATGAGAGTACCAAATAAACTGCATGAAATGGTATTGCATTTAAAAGCCAATGTATTCTGAATAGAATGGGACTTATGTGAATTGAACTTTAAGAAATAATGATTTAATGAATTCACAATTGAATTGAAAGGTTTGGAGTGGGAAATTGAATTTGTTAAGAATGGAATTTAAAGAAAGCTTATTTACAATAAAATCATTCATAATGAAATTTAAATACTCAAAGTGATGTTTGAATCTTTCATGGCATAATTATTCATGATGAAATTCCTCATGACTAAATTATGCATGATGGACTTTGAAAAGGATAGTTTGGATCGATTACGATGCATTAGGCCCAATGCTTATAGGGATGATATCATATTTTAAAAACAACAAAACAAGTGATAATATATCATAGGGCTTGCTTTTCTTTAAATTTTGGTTGATATTGTGTTCCCTTTTGTTTGTGATTAGGAATGAAGTGCCAATGGTAATGGATGTTTGTAGATGGCGTGTGATTTAAAAAAAAAACGAAGTTGTTTCATGAGGTGACTAGATGAATTATCTATCTGCTAACAAAATGTCTCTTCCTATTGTAATTTCTTTTAGTGGTACGTTTGTCCATATATTACCTATTATGGATTGGAATATTGCTATGGGTTTTGACGCAAGTTGTGTTGCTTGGTATTTCATAAGCATCCCTTTCTAGTTTTTTATTTGTGATGTTGTCTTATAGTCATTAATAAAATATCATACAAAAAAGAATTGTTGTTTCTATGGAATGCTATTTATGTTGCTTTTAATTATTGATATTGGTGTTGTTGTAGGCTTAAGTTGAGGATTTCTAAATGAAGGTAACATCTATTTATGATATTGTATCTATTTTCACTTTTATGTACAAATATTCAATATTACTTGTAAATTTTTGTACTATTTTTAGAATTTGTACTTTGTTGTCATAGTATAATGTTATTCCATGCTCAACTATGCATTTTCGTAAGTTGAAGTGGGAAATAGGTGCATATGTGTTTGAATTTGTTTTGAGAATGCGTCAAATGTTGATTGTAGCAATGTATGTGTGTTCAATATGTTTTGAAAGTGTTGATATAATTTTGGTGTGTTTGATTTTTGTATGGGAAAGTTTCCTAGTTTAATTTGGTCAAAGTTTGTGTTTACAAACTTCCAATTGGTTTCTATTTCTAAACTTTTTGTTCCTTTAATTACAAAAGGATCTATGTAAATATGTTTTCTTTGAATGGAACATTTTTAAACAATGTAAATAGATCCTATTATGGGTAAATTAGAAAAATATGTGCAATACCTAAAAAGTGGAGTGGAAATGGAAGCATAAGTGGAAGCAAGAGCTATGGAGGTTCAAGCAAGGAAGAGAGAGACTAGTGTGTGGGAGCACCAATAGTCACAATGTGTGACCTACCTTTCCTTATTCTATTGCCACTAAGAGAATAAATAATAATGTGACAATGATGGATGCTCACCACCGGTGTGTAGTATATAGGTGTGTGGGCACAATGCACAAGTAAATGTAGGCAGCTAGGTATATGCAGCCTTTAAGCCCCCCAAAACCTCCCACTTAAAGGAGAAATGCACATGAGTGTGGAGGAAAAAAGGAAAAGGTGACAAAGTACAAAGTGTATATAGAAGTACAATAAGATGAGAAATAGATGTTATGATAGAAGTACAAATGCTATGATAGATCGAGTCATTTCATAGCATACATCAAATTTCCCACTGCATATGCATATGGAATCTTAGCCATCTCCACCCTCTCATCATGTGTTTAGGAAAATTTGAATAACTAGCCTTCATATGAGAAGGTAGCAAATAGCTAATAGGCTTACCATCCAACATATGGAATCACTCAAGTACTCTATAAATGTACTCCTTATGGGACAAGTAGAGAAGTCCCTTAAAGCGATTGCATGTAATGTACATACCAAGTATGTGTGAGGCATGCCCCATGTCCTTAATCTCCAAGCTCCTCTTGACTCGAGTCTTTAAAGTATCCAGCTTAACATGAGTACTCCTAGCAATAAGCATGCCATCAACATAAAGTACCAATATATTAAGGCTACCATTACAAGCCTTCTTCATGTATAGATGTTGTGGATCCATATCATTGCGGGAATATCCCTATGAATGCATGAAAGCATCGAACTTATAGTATTATTTCCTAGGTGCTTGCTTAAGCCTGTAGAACTTCTTCTTCAATTTGCACACTATATGTTTTGTGCTTTTTTTCACAAATCCTTTAAGCTATTGCATATAAATGTCTTCATGCAAGTCCCCATGCAAGTCCCCATATAAAAAAGTCATCTTAACATCCATCTAATAAAGATTCATATCCAACTACGCAACCAAGGTCAATGCCAAGCATAAGATAGTCATCTTGACCACAAGGGATAATATCTCATCAAAGTCAACTTCCTTTTCTTGCTTAAAACCCTTAGCAACCAATCTCACCTTATATTCTAGCTTAAGGCAACCAAGAGTACTCGTCAACTTGTATACCCACTTGCATGACAATGCATACTTTCCATCATGCAAGGAAATTAAGTCACATGTATGATTTTTCTATATTGAATCAAACTCAGACTGCATGGCTCTCTCCTAAGAATGAGAATCACCTCTACATATAGCCTCCTTATAGGTAAGTGTCTCAACAGAGTCTGTCACCATGATATAGTCCATAGAGGGTTAATAATGATCATGAGGATGTGAAGCTCTAATGGAGTGTCTCAAAACTAGTTGTGGGGCCTTTACGGCATGTCCTCTCTATCCAATATCATGATCCTACACAATAGGTGAATCCTAGGTCATTACATCATCACCAATTGTAACGGGCTATCTCATTAGGGCGAGTTGTATTGTAACAAGAGGCTCCTCTTCAAGGATCACCTTGTATACCTCAATCACTTGCTTTGGTCTCATATGCATCTTTTTCTCATGAAAGATAACATCATGACTGCATATAACCTTCAAAGCTTGTGGATTCCAATAGTGATAGCCCATCTCACTTGCATCACTATATCCAAGAAAGATACATTTGACGGACTTTTGATCAAACTTATTGCGCTTGTCTTTGGGAATATGGTAGAAAGACTCATATCAAAAGACTCATAAGTGCGCATATAAGGGAGGTTTACTAGACCATATCTCCCTTACAACTCTACCACAAAAGAATAATGCATGGGGATCTATTAATGAGATGCATGGCAGTAATAATTGTCTTAGCTGAAAAGTATTGTGGTAAGCATGCATGACCAAAGCATATCATGGAATCTTTCTTGAATAGTCCTATTCATGTGCTCTGCAACACCATTCTAGAGTAGGGTGTATAGGGTGGTCAATTGACACTTAATACTGTTGAGATTCAGCAATCACACTCATTGACAGCCTCTTTGTATGGAGCTTCAGGGCCAAGGACATGCAGGCTAACCTATCCCATATGCACAGTGGTGCCTACTGCAGTTTCCTACTTTCCTATAAAGCATTGTACTTGCTTCCTTTTCTTAATGCAATGATAGTACTCTTTTATTTTCAGTGAAGTGTCAGTGTCATTGTCCACATACACAAGATTGTGTTTATGAGTCCAAGTCTCAATCTTGGAACCTAATTCACTTGTGTAACAAACAGTGTCTTTGTCTTCTCCATCATGAGTCCACACTTCTCCTTCCATCCACCATAACTCACTGCCATGTCCTAGATCCCGTATCTTTAACATGGTATCAGAGCACAAACGGGCATGGCGCTGCTCCTCCAACTCCAGTTCACTCTCATCTAGCTCAGTTTGAGCTTAGTCCTAGCTCAGGCCAAGTCTAGGACCTCATCTCCTACTCTTTCTTCTCACTGCCCTGCTTGGCAGCCATAGCTACACAGCACATACCCTGCTTTGAACACTTATATCTCCTCATAGAGACCATATCTCTTCACGATTCCTTCTGGGGGAATCTTCCCCAACACAAGGTCCTCCTCCCTGGCACCTCACACCTGAGCATTATACACCTTGGAGTTCAGCATTGTCAATCTTCTCTGCTTCTGCTTTGGGTGTCCTCCATAGCCAACAGGACCCAGCTTACTTGGAGCTTCTTGATCTCCCTCCACAGGTAGAATTTCAACACGATTTCTTCTGGAGAAATGTTCCTTGGCTCAGGGCGCTGCCTCTTGTCACTTTAAACACCAACATTGGTTATCTACAGCCCTGGCATTGCAGAAATTCGACGTCGCTGCCCAGATCTGCGCCGTTTCTGTTCGAGCCCTCTGCGTGCGCCGTGCTGTCCGTGATCTGGACGATTTCCATGGGGCTTTGATAGCCCTTGACATAAGGTTCCTAGACATGTAAAATTTTTTGAAAATGATCGACTACAAGTCCTGCAATCTGAAAAAAACCAGGGCCCTGTCTCAGAAACCCTAATTCCACCATAGCCAAAATCTCTCAAGCTTCTTTTTTCCTCATTTTTCTCACTCCTGACACTAAACCAAGCTAAAGCCCACTCTAATCCATTGACCCAGCATCAAATCAAGGAGGGGAAGGACCTGAGAAGATTGAAGAACGATCGAACGATCCTGAACAAGAAGAATCAAGCTCAACATCAACACTGACATAGTGTGTTTTCACACTGTCATTACCTGTGTCTCTTGACACATTGTAATCTGCTCTTCTACTGATAAAATCTCAGAATTCTGGTGTTGATTTGCTGCTGATCTTGCAACCTCAATATGGGAAAAGACTCTCCAAATGCTCGATTCAAAGGAGTCGGGTTTCACACTTGGCAAACCCGCATCAAGCTCATTCTGATGAAGAAGGGTCTTTGGGCCATCACAAATGGCAAAGAGAAGAAACCTCGAGATGCGGACCTTGCAGTTACTTGGCAGAAGAATGATGACAAGGCACAAGCCATCATCAAACTGGAATTGGACGACAGCTACATCCATCATGTGGATGCCTGTGACACGTCCCATGACACTTGGGATAAATTGGATACCTTATTTGGTGCACAGTCAAAGTCGTCTAAGTACGGTCTATTAATTGAATTTTTTCGACTTGATATGAAGCCTCATACATCCCTGGCATCCCATCTGAACTACATGGAAAGCCTGCTTACTCAACTTGCAGGAATAAAGCTAAAAATGGATGAAGATGTTTGTATTGGTGTCTTGTTAAAAAGTTTGCCTCCTGCTTATGATAATGTATCAACCACTCTAACCAACATGCGTGATCCTCAACTTGTTGATATTAAAGCCTCTCTACTAGAGGAAGAAAAGAAACTTAAAAGCAAAGAAGAGCCTAGCACTTCAAAGGATGAACAAATGTTATATGTAAACAACAGATACAAAGGTAAAAAGGAACCACTCTTCTGTGACTTCTGCAAAAGGACCGGACACACTGAGAAGTTCTGTCATGCTAGAAAGAGGTCCCAAAAGGCCTATCTTGCAGCTGTGAAAGAAGAAGAAGACCATGGACCAAAAGATGAAGATGAAGATGAAGATGAAGACCACCAGGATCGGAAGGACAAGACTCATCAGTCCTTCTACTCTCATTACTCTGATAGATTGTTTTAAAAGCCTTGTGTTTCCTTGACCTAATGCTTCTTGCCATAAGCTTTGTAAACTCCTCATGTAACTTGGCATTACAGTCCCTGTATACTTTGTGAGGCCCCTGTTACAGCCTCTGGATGTCCATCATGTTTTGGTGCCCACACTTAGCCTTTTCTACGACAGCCTCTGGTGTCTACCATGTTTGTGGTGTGCCCACACTTTGCAAGTGGTTCTCATTACAGCCTCTATACACTTTGTGCCTTTCTAGTTGTGATTGAGGAGGGGTGTTGAGATTCAGCAATCACACTCATTGACAGCCTCTTTGTATGGAGCTTCAGGGCCAAGGACATGCAGGCTAACCTATCCCATATGCACAGTGGTGCCTACTGCAGTTTCCTACTTTCCTATAAAGCATTGTACTTGCTTCCTTTTCTTAATGCAATGATAGTACTCTTTTATTTTCAGTGAAGTGTCAATGTCATTGTCCACATACACAAGATTGTGTTTATGAGTCCAAGTCTCAATCTTGGAACCTAATTCACTTGTGTAACAAACAGTATCTTTGTCTTCTCCATCATGAGTCCACACTTCTCCTTCCATCCACCATAACTCACTGCCATGTCCTAGATCCCGTATCTTTAACAAATACCCCTCTCATCACAAAGCTGCTCAAAAGCCTTAGAGACATATTCATCCCATTGCCAAACCATAGGCATTTTAGTCTATACCTAGATTGGTTCTCAATCATAGCAAGAAAGCGCTGAAATGCAAGAAAAACATCTGATTTTTGTTTAATAGGATAGACCCAAACCTTATGCAGATAATCATCTATGAATTTGACAAAGTAGCTCGTGCCACCCAATGATTGATTGGGCATGGGATCACAAATATTTGAATAAACAAGAGCCATAGACTCACCCATGCGCATAGCACTAGACTTTTTATGTGAGTTATGTGTTTGCCTACCATAAAGACAATGATTACATGAAACAAAACATGAGTAATCAAGAGGCGAAAGACATTGAAAATGAGTAAGTACTTTCATTCCTTTCAAAGACATGTGCCCAAGGTGATGATGCTATAAAGATACATGTGGAATATTAATCACAACCAAAACATGGTTAACAAACCTAGATATAAGCAAGGGATAAAAGTTGCTAGCCTTGGTACCTCCAAGCAAAACAAGACTTCCATGAGTGATCTTTGATGAAGAATCACCACAAGATAATGGTAGCTATTATCATCCAATTGTCCAACTAAAATAAAGCTTTTAGTCAAAGCTAGAACATGATATGCATCATGATGCCAAAAAGGAGCATTGATACTAAACTATAAGCTATAAGCTAACATAACCTATGCCAATAATATCCAATGTAGTATCATCTCCCAGTCTAACAAAACTCATAATTGTATGATAGCTATGAAGCCAATGACAATGTGGGGTAACATGAAATGAAGCCCTTGAATCAAGAAACCAATACTAAGAGTAAGAAGATGGAGGATTGGTCAACTAAGTAGCATCAAGTGATGGAGCAATAAGAACACTGGACTTAGGCATCATCTCAATAGACTTTATATTTTCCTACACTTCCCCTTACCTCTCTCATTGTGCCTATCATTGCACATTTTATGGCACTATGGCCTAATATGACCCTACTGCCCATAATAATGACATGTCAAAGAGGACTTGTAACTATAGGACTTACTACATGATTACCCATGAGACTGAGACTGGGTTGTGAGTCTTTATCACAATATTATTTCCATTTCCACCATTTCAACATCTTATTGTAAGTGCATGTGAAGTGTGAGCTATATCAATATTCTTCCAATTCACTTCTTTTGTAAGTAAAGCACTCTCTACATCACTATATTTAAAACCATCTTTTAGAGGATTAGTAGTCATAGCATTATGGAATGTACTCCACGACTTTGGTAGTGTGACAAGCAAGAACAAAGACTTTATGTTATCCTCAAACTGAATGCATTGCAAGATAAGCTAGCTAAAAATAGACTGGAAGTCATTCAAATGAGTAGACATAGGGGTGCCCTTCTTCATGCAAAGGTCCACAAGCTTCTTCAACCAATACAACTGAGATGCAAGACTCTACTTGTCATAAAGATCACATATCTTGTTCAAAAATCATATGCACCACCGTCAATTGAAATAACATTGAAGTACACCTACTTAGATAAAGATACTATGCTAGTAGAGTATAACTCATCAAACTCATCCCAATCATCTCTATCCCAAATTTTTGGCTTTATACCCTTGGCTTTTAGTGGCATAACTTGTTTCTTTTGCACCAAGACTTCCCATATTTTCATATTCCAATATTGAAAGTTGTTACCATCCAAACTTTCGATGTTAAAAATAGAATTGTCATTGGATGTGTTCAAAGTACCTATGCAATTATGTCTACAAATGACTACAAAGTACAAGAGTATGGTCTGTTGTAGTCATAGTAAAATGGCTCCAAAACTAAGCCAGAAGTGAGGGCAAGAAGTGGAGAATTGAAGAGTATATAACTATTCACAAATAGCAGGCACTAGAGTTCCCAAACAAGGCATCTATACGGAAAGGAATTGCTCATAAACAAATTATAACATTGCTTTCCATAAAACAATAGTAAATGACCACATATCTATAGGAAAATGACCAAAGGACTAACTCCCACTACTAGGAATATCTAGGTAGCAACCGGGATATATAGAATGTAAGTAGTGTAGCAACCAAGTACTAAGAATTGTCAAAACATATAGGGTGTTAGATACATAGATGTATACAACAATAGATATAAAGCATGTATCCACCACTGATAACTCACTAACAATGACAAGTATAAGGTATCTGAGCTCAAAAGCAAATTAGCCCACAAGAGGAAATATCTACAAGAATAATGTATGCATAGATCAACTGAGCATGTACATAACCAAGAAACTCTCACTATCTCAAACGAACCAATATTTGCAATGTAAATACAAATGTCTCCCACTAGAAGTGAATCGAAAATGTAAAATGAGCAAGCAAAGCTCAAGACATAAGTGTCATATCATTCAAGAAGCCCAAGTACATCATAAATACATTTGGGAGCATATATATTTAATATATCTTCAAGCCATAAGTAAAGAATCACTAAAGCAAATGTCCAATGCCCAAATATATCCAACAAAGCTCAAAGCACATCATAAGCATATCTCATCACATAAATTAATGCTAAGCATTCATATAAGCATGTAACGTCCCCAATGTTGTAACGTCTCTAGACCTTGACACGTTTTTGTAGCCCATCAGGAGGGAAATCTAAAGGACGCTGCTTGGCACTCTTGAAGAATGTCACAGGTTTAGCTAGATAGCGCCTCCCGAGTCTTCCTTGTAATGGAGTGTATCGGCCAACACTTCTGAGGATTGACCTGATTTTTTCTGGGTTCTAACAGATAGGTCATTCTAGTAGTCTTCTAGCATTGGTCTTCAAATGATCCACTTTGTGCAGAACATCTGAACCAAAGTAGACTCGTACTGTACTTGGTTCAAAGAGAATGGGAAACAAGAGGGATGCACTACTCAACCTCTTTGTCCATAGGGCAAAGTCCCATTTCGGCCCCCTAAAACGGTACAAGCCAGGGTTCTAACCTAGACATCCTAAGGTCAATGTCTTTATTAACTTTTCGAGAAGCCTCCAGGATCATCGGGACCACCCAGCCATTGGGCGTATTCGTCAGGGATTTTGCACCCACCTGCTTCCCTTGGCGAGAACATTTTTAGCTTTTTAAATTACCCAAGAGCACATTAATGAAGACATATACAAACAACTTTATTTGATTAGTCCCGTTAGATACATGTTCCTTCACATAATCTTATGCACTGACACGAAGACAGTATCAGGTAAATTTTTTCAAGGAAAAGTAATTATTATATTGAGAATCCATCTGAAGTATAAGTTTCTGTCCATTGTACAATCTTGCAATCCCTAAGGATATTGTTTCATTTTTCCTCCAAGATTCTGCCCTTGCACTAGTAACAAGGGCCTCGAGAATCCACCTCGAGTCATGTAGACCATTTGAGTAGGACTCGAAGGCTGGGGATTTACAGCCAGAGCCCCCTGGCACCCAAGCATCCTCCTACGATCAAACTAATCCACAGATAGACATCTTGTGGTGGGTTCAGTCCACATTCCTATCACGGTTATTTAGAACCCCTTGGATAGGGTTGGCGCTAGTCCAAGGTGGCTTGGCACGCCCCTCCAAGAATTTAACCTGATTCATTGTACAAGATTCTTATGAGAGCTTTGGTCAAACAATCCTTTCACAAACATGCTCCTAAAATTACAAGCACAAACAATAATGTGGGCGAGTGCTCAAAACACCTGCTAAGGTGGAGTTCCTTTTTGAATGCTTAGCATTCAACCTTTAGAATTTTCTTGGCTTGATGTCAATTGCAATTCCCCACTATGGGGGTAGGGAATACCCTTGTTTCATCCCTCATTCTTATGAAATAAGAACAAGAATTTACGCAATTGGACTTACATCCAATTGGCAACACCCATTACTTTCTGGATGGTAAATTTTTCCTAAGTTCTATAGCTCTGAATCGAAATGTCATGTAGGAGTCATAGTCATACCAAGATCTACAATGAGATAGTCTAAACATAGGGCCTCCTTACAAGCCTCAGTGGTGGCAATGTACTCAACCTTAATAGTAGATAAGGCCATGCATTTTTATACCCTAGATATCCAAGAGATAATGCCTCCAACAAAGATAAAGACATACCAAAAGACATACCAAGAGGTGGACTTTCTATTGTCTGCATGTTTTCCATAATTTGAGTCAATGTAACCTACGACTCTTATATCTTGGCTACCATAGCATGTTTTCCATAATTTGAGTCAATGTAACCCATGACTCTTATATCTTGGCTACCATAGCAAATGCACATATCTGCATTGTCTTTAAGGTATCTCATGATACCCTTCATGGTATCCCAATGTCACATGCCAAGTGTAGTCATATAATATGCCATGACTCCCACTACAAATTCTATGTCAAGGAGAGTGGCTATCATTGCATACATATCAAATTGTCCATTATGGATGCATATGAACCTTGGACATCTTAGTCCTCTCATCATATGACTGGGGATAGATTCTGCCTAACTAATCTTCACATGGGAAGGTAAAGCGCAACTAATAGGCTTACCATCTTGCATATAAAATTACTTAAGGACTTTGTGAATGTACTATTTCGACTTTGTAAAGTTTTTCGATCTATCTTGTGGTTGAATTCTTAGTTTGTTACCGTCGAAAGAATGGTCTAACGAATTTTCCTCCTACAAGCTAGCTTTAGTACTAATTACAATGAGGACCACATCCTATGCGCAATACTTTCAAAATTATATCTATGATATCAAGAGAATCAAGATGCAAGATTTAAGACCCTTGAGAGCAAATGCTTTATGTAACGTGTGATCCTTCATACTTAATATGGAGATGCAAGCTATCTTTCCTAAACACGTCTTGAGATGCCATTTCTTACAATAATCCAATTCTAGAACTTTTTTAAAAAGATGCATCTTACAACCAAATGCTATTAGCACATACATCTAAGAGTGCAACTTTACGAGTCAAAGACGAAATTTTTTATCTCTTCCTATGAGTTACTTAACACATTTATCCACTCTTTGTGTGCAGATGTATGAAAGCTTTGTTAGTTGTGTGATTTTATGAGTGTTAATGGCCTATGAATTACAAATTGCACTTCTGGAGAAATAACTCTAATATCATGCACCAATTTATTCAATTCCATGCAAGAAAACATGATCATTTCAATAGGCCATTTCAATGTAAGATCATTTTAATGCAAGGAAGTATGATTCTTTGCAAAACGAATCTTTTTCCTTTATCTACTATTTGCTACGTAGGAAAGATTATCAATAGCACCGAGTTATTCAAGGATGTATATTCTACACTTGAACCTGAGTTGTTGTTTATCGTATTGCCTTGATCGGTAACTCCGTTGGTGTTTTTGGAATTTCCATCGGCGCGAGACAATCTTCGCTTGGGGGCCATCCTAGGATACCTTTTCTACTAAAGACGAAGACTTGAACAACCTTTGATCAAGGGCTCGATCAATGGGCCAAGGTAACTTAAAACCGCTCCTTGCACATGCGTCCTTGGTAGATGGCTTGCTGATTATATGCCTTGCAAAAATAGTGCATGGGAACCCTCTCAAGGGGGGGGGAGCTTGGAAACTTCTAGAAATTACTTCTCTCTTGTTTGACAGGGGTTAGGGTATCGCATTCCCTTTGTAGGGGGGGAAGGTCTTTATAGGGAGAAGGAGGATTAGAGGGGGTGGGGTTGTATGGGGGGTGGCGTTGGCCCTCTCCTCACACTCCACCTGACGGCTTGCATGGCGGCGGCTAGTTTTGAACCACCTAGGTGGAGGAGTTGGGGGAGAGATAGTGGGGGAAGGGGGAGGGAGGTGGCACACATGTGCCCCTCCTCTCTCATCTCCATCATCGTTTTCTTCTTGTTTGCTTCCCCTCCTTCCCACTAGTTGTGGCAGTGTCGATAGGGGGAGAGTTATTTTTTTTTTGAAATAAAATTAATGAAAATTATATTAGGGAGAAGGGGGGTTCCTATGGAACACACAAAAGGGGGGGTATTCAAAGCATAAGCCTAGATAATGTATGTGTGCTATCCAAAACTATCTTATGGAAATAAACACTACTAAAACTAAGTGAAAAAAGCTCTATCAAATCCAAGCAGCACCTCAAAGCATCTGGACAACATCCAAGCATCAAGATAGTATCCTAGAAGCATTGCATAAGCAATAGGGAACTCAATGTATAGTATCCCAAAGAGTACATGGTAGATCTATCTGTTTCCACAATCAATGGTTGAGAAACATCTCTCTAAAGAGTGCTCAAGAGCAAGCCAAGCAATGCCAAGATAAATGCCAAAAGTTTTCCAATTTCTAGGAGGAAGGCAAGAACCATCGGAGGTTGTTTCCAACCAGGAATGGGCGTCCTAGTGGCATAAATTATGCCAGCAACTTGCTGTATAGTAGCTATGGAGCACAATAGGGACTCAACCAATGCTCAATCAATTTCCCAAAAGCCCTGGAATAAGCTCTAAAAAGCAGGGAGCAAGTTGAAACTGTGCATACCTTGGAAGGATGAGGGGTGGTGGACTGTCATGAAAACAAGGAATAAAGCTTCTTCACAGGCTAAATGTAATGATTGATGATAAATGCGTGCTTTGATAGTAGTTGAAAGGTGGAGCAGAAGTGGAAGCAAGAGCTATGGAGGTTCAAGTAAGGCAGAGAGAGACCGATGTGTGTGGGAACTCCAACAATCACAATGTGTGACCTGTCTTCCCTTATTCTATTACCATTGAAAGTATAAAGAATAAAGTGACAATGATGGCCGCTCACCACTTGCATTATATAGGTGTGTGAGTATAGTGTACAAGTAAGTGTAGGCGGCTAGGCACAGGAGGCCTTTAACCCCCAACAATACCAGTTATGTGTCACTGTCTACTAAGAAAGCATCATGCTTTCTTTAGAAACTTAAAAAAGGACCTTATGTACCTTACCTTTGGCGGCAATGCCTTTGAAGGCTAACAAAACTTGCTTTCTAATATTCAACCACCTATCCATAGGTCCTATCATTCTCCAGACTCTACCAAGAACCTATTCACTCATGAGCCTCCTTATCTTGGAAAAAATCACTATCCTAATGGCATTCCAAAGGATCATCGGCATCTCACCCTTTGAGTTTTTGTCCCCAAAGAGTATGAGCTTTTTTGATAACTCCTTATTACACGTTCTATCCAAATTTTGCAATAATAGATTTGTTATGATTGCAAATAGCAAGGGGGCAATCATGTAGTCTTGTTGTACTAACATTTTAATGTCAAAAAGGGGAGAGAAAATCCAATTCACAAACACCACTGTTGAATTGGTAGTAAACAATGTTTTGATCATGCCAATAGACCCAACACTAAAGCCCATTGGCTTCATGACTTTCAATATAAACCCCTAGCTTATTCTATCATATGCCTTTTTCAAAATCCATGTTTATGGGCACAAACTCTTTTTGCATGGATAAGGCATGGTCCATCAAAAATTAGATATTCATTTTAGTATTTTGTGTAGACTCCCTCCCCTTAGATAATTGAGCCTTCCTTTCCCCCTAATTTCCTTACTTCTTGGCATTGCCCTATAATGACTTATCTATATTGTTATTAGCCTCACTTTCTTTCTTCTTGTTCTCCTCTTCTCTACGAGGGTAGTCCTTGGCAAAGTTTCCTCACCTTATTTGCACACAAAGCACATGTTTGGAAAGGCAAAAAAATCAACATCCAATATAAGTTCCAATCCATTGGGATCAAATAGTTTTGACATTTCAAGTGTTGTCTTTTCCTATCCTATAATATGCAAACTTTATTCTTTTCTTTGATGATGCTTCTCATTGTTCATGGACCAATGATAGATAGTGATTGGGATCCCATGTGCCTCAACAATGAGTGCTAGTTCACTCTCCATCCATGTAGGCATTCTTGGAAACAAAACTAGATCGGGCACTCAATCTGCAATATCTCCATTGGATTGAAGTTTGCTTGCCCCCACAAAAGAAAGGTATACACCAAATTGCCCTTATAGCCATAAATAGACCCTAGGATAAAGTCTCTCTCCATTTTAGAGGCCACCAATACTAGGAAAAAGCATTTTCCTACAAATCTAAGCCAAACTAGTGACACCTTGGTCCCAAAGGTTCCCCAGAACCACCTTGAGAATTCCTCCTCCATTGGTGGTCTATCCATAAAATACAAATAGAGACTGCATTGAGCATATTCAACACACCTCTAATTGACTCGTGCAAATGAGAATGTAATTAGCTTCTAGTGGACTTTAATGGAAAGGGAGGCCATGTTCTCCAACCTTCCTCTTGTTTGTCGCTCTACAAGACTAATCTTTTAACTTATTTTAATTGAACTTAATATATCAAGGTTATCAAGGCCAAATATTTTAGAAAGTGTTGTGTACACTAGTTCATGTGTTTTATGATGGATTAAATGCTACCATAAACA
The DNA here is from genome assembly GCF_053477565.2 of Lygodium microphyllum. Lineage (NCBI taxonomy): Eukaryota > Viridiplantae > Streptophyta > Polypodiopsida > Schizaeales > Lygodiaceae > Lygodium > Lygodium microphyllum. The sequence goes on along the minus strand of NC_141147.1, from coordinate 75,187,023 downwards.
ATGTTAACCCTTTTGCTTGAAGTATGTACATGTCTTAGTTGGTTGTATAAGAAATTGGCTTCTTGAAATAGTGTTATTATTGTTTTTACCTATTTAAAATTATTTTATCATTTGTTGTATCGATATCCATGTTTCATGTGTTTTGATTAGATGTTGTTTTTTGTACCTAGCTTGTGCTCCCACTTTTACATTTGGAAAATTGATCCAAGTTGTGCGATCTTCTTTAGTAAGATGGTCTCTATAGATTCCATCTACTTCCTTAACCGATCCATGAATCACATCGGTATTTCTTGCACATATTTCAATTAGCATTCTTAGTTTTATGTAATTCAGTTGTTAGTCTAGGATCATTTGCAATTTGTTAGTTTTGGAGTATGATTGGGATCCTTTATCTTTGCTTTCTATAATGATTGGGTTTTCTTGTATACATTAAAATATTTATTATGCTCATCTTTTTACTCACTCATACAAAATAGGAGGTTGTTCTTAGTATGTCTTTTGATGGCCTATTTGTAATATGTGTTCAAATACAATATATTTCCATGTGTGAATTTGTTACTTCATATATTGTTAAGAGTGTTTATGACTGTTGTTATGCTTGTTGCATTAGTCATTTGAGTTCATAAGATGATAAATTACTTTGGCAACACCAGTACTCTAGAAATTGTGATGCCTATTTATTGGTTTGGAAGTACTAGTTGCCTTTTGTAGGGCTTGTTTGGTGTCAATCACCATAGAAATTAATATCAAAGTTACGAAATGGATTATTGTGGTCATGTTTGATTAGACATGGTTAAGTGTTTATACTTTAAGAATATTGTTTCCCATTCATGAAGTTCATCTATGACAAGCAACTATAAGTTTTTGTAAAGTGATGGCATTGTATTTGTTTCTTTTTTTGAAAAGATAAGTTTGTGGTTTTGTTTCTCATGTGTGGAAGTAGCAATTGAATGAGTTTAATGATGTGCCACCTATGTTAACATCTACTTTTTATGTGTGCATTGTAAGAAACATTGGTTCTTGTATTATATGGCTATGAGATGTTATAGAAGGCCTTGAGGGAGACTTAATAAAAGAAATGCTACATGGATATGAGATATCATAGAAGCCCTTGAATATGAGTTAATAGAAAAAATGTTTTACCCGTTCTAGTAACATGAGTTATGGATAAGTGAACATTGTTTTAATTTGGATCTAAGCATTCCTTAAGCATAATAATAGCAATTGTGTGCTTCTCGTTATTTAGTTCATTATTTGCCTCGTGTATTTTATGTTGGAGTCCATTTTCTATGTTTTTTAATGGATTTGCTTGCAATATTTGTCATATTCATTGATGTTGTTGGTGTTGAAACAATTGTTTTGTGTATCTTCCTTTGTTTATTTTTATTGTTGTTTCACTTTTAGTATATGAAATTCCCATTGGCATTATTAGGTTGTTCCGAGTTTGTAAAAGAAATGTGTAGTAGGCATTGTTCTCTAAAGTAATTATTAGGGTCCTTGTTTTGGTGAAATGAACACAATGCTTTTTTAAAGTTTTTTTTGCTTAATGTAAGCATTATTGCATATTCTGCTATTGATATGTTTTCTAACTGGGATAGATCCTGGATGTAGTTTGTATTATCTCTAGAAAGATTATGTTTTTATTATCATATTCTAGTTGTTGTAGAATAAACTTTCATTTTAGTAGCAAACTATTTTGATGGCGTCATTTATATTTATGAATGTGAATGTTCATATAAATGATATTAATTGTAAGGATGATGCTAAGTATACTAGTTTTTGTTCACTTAGTTATTGAGTATTTAGTATTATATTATCATTATTTTCTAGTCTTGGAATTGTATATAGTTTGTTCCCATCGTAGTGGGTGAATGCTTCTTTGAGTGCTTTTGTTGCATTGTTATCTACAAAGATGAGCAACAATAGTTCCTTATTGACATTGTTCATATATGTATCGTTACTTTATCTTTACTTTTTTTGAGTAATTATATATTTAAGTGCTTGTATGTTAGTTGTTTTAGCCATATGTAAAATGTATAATATTTAGTAGGTTTTTTTTCTAATTCTATTTTTATTTTGGTACTTATTTCAGTGAAATGTTGTTTCTCTTCAACCATACATGCATTTCTTAAATATGGTATCATCATTTGCTTGCATGGTGATATAGGGAGACCAAATTAGCATTTCAGATCTCATCTTCCATGTGTATGTTTGTGACAAGTTTGAATGCCTTTCATGTATTTGAAGGCACTTCCGATTCAATTAAATTGGTGTAGTTGACGATATCGAGAAGGAACATTTGTAGTCCCTTACTCCTCATAGGCATGTACTATTGTACTTTCATCTTCTCTACATGAAGAATAACATTTACTAATAGTTGAGATCACTCTTGATTGTAAATCACTAATTCTTGCATTCCTAAGAGCTATTTGCTTGATTAATTGAAATTGCACTTGTTCATGACCTGATTTTTTGGCAAAATTTTCTCTACAAATATCTCAATTTGGTTTAGCACTATATCCTTTAAGTGGGATATTTCCTCATTATATTATAGATTTAAATTTTGAGCAAAGTTCTTATTCTTTATTACCTCATGTTTTGTAGAAACCTTATCTATTTGTAGTTGGTGATTTTATCCAACGATGGTTGAATAAAATTTCTATCATCAGCTCACCTTCATTACATATAATTTCATCCCTAATGCTTCCAAGGATTAGGATACAATACATTGAGGCCTCTCCACCATGTCATTTCCAAAACCATGTTCATCTATCCATGTCTATTCCCAATCCATCATTGTAATATAGCAAGAAACAAATTCTCCATTTGGAGGAGCATCTTTGTCTTCTCTAAAGGAGATAAGCTAGGAATATTTACAACCATGGGCTTCTTGATCTTTCTCCTTCTAATGTTAGAAGTAAAGTTTCTTGATAGAAGAAGATAGTTGATTGAATCCAATGGAACCCATCCTATTTCTAAAGGAATGGTTATGATAGTTTGATCTTTAGTTGCTTCACTAATAACCTTTTAAAGTAGTGTTAACTCCTTGTTGCCTATTTCAACCTCTCTCTCATCTATTTCTTTCTTTTCCTTTGTCCCAGATACATTGTATCGATTAGTACCCATACTCTCCTCTATAGATTCATGCAAGATCTCTAAAAGGTGAAGCAAGTGTGGAAGCACAAATGGAAGCAAGAGGTATGGAGTTTCAAATAAGAGAGAGCAAGATGGTACGTGGAAACTCCAATAGTCACAATATGTGACTTGCCTTTCTTTATTCTAGTTTTATATAAATAATAAAGAATAAAGTGATAGTGAGACAGGCAGCCGCCACCTGCAATATACATGTGTGCAAGTAGTAAATACAAGTAAATGTTGGCATCTCGGCAACAACCTTGCACTTCAAGGAGAATAAGCTTGTGGAGAAAACAAGAAAAAAGTGACAAAGTACAAGATTTGCATATAAGTACAACATGATGAAAAATAGACATCATCTCATCCTATAGCAATCATCTTCTTAAGAAAGATATAACATTCCATTGGGAAACTTTTAATAAGTAGATTTATAGGATTTAGTCGAGATATTCTCTATTATCTTGTCCTCAATCACCTCTCTAATGAAGTTATAACCAACCTCAATGTGCCTGGTCTTCACACGAAAGACTAGATCACTATCAAGATTGTGGGAGAGAAGGAAGGAGTCTCACTTGTAGCTTTCTCACTTGCACAATGGGGGAATACACACAAAGGTGGAGGCTGAAAATAGTTTTCCTCTTCTTAGTTGTGTAAGCCAAAAAGAACTCAAGTACAGAGAAATAGAAGAACCCTATATATGGGTCTCAAACCAAACTCAACTAACTAAGGTAGCTTACTAACTGAGCCACGAACTAGAGTAGATAAGGATAGCTGTCATCTAGCTATTATTCATGGGCGGTGTACCAACCGCATCTGCAGTTAACAAGTCGGTGACATAAATGCATAACGGTCACCCTGGCATATCACGAGTGGAGCTCGATATCTCAACACTCCCCCTCGAGCTCAATCCCAATTCCTGCACACCAAGCAGGTCTCTGAACTTGCGCAGCTTCTCTGCCCAATGCCTTCGTAAATATGTCAGCTACCTGATCCTCTGTGGTGCTGACATAAACTAGATCAATAAGACCTAGTAAAACCCTCTCCCGCACATAGTGATAATATACCTCAATGTGCTTTGTTCTAGCATGATAGACTGGGTTAAGTGTATACTACTCATGTTGTCACAATAAATGACATTTGGCCCATCTATAGGCTGATGCATATCATAAAGTAGCTTATGCAACCAAGCTACCTCAGATGCAGCCATTGCTCCACCCCTATACTCAGCCTCTGTGCTCAACAAGGCAACTGTAGGCTGTTTCTTGCTGCTCCAAGTGACTACAGCACTCCGAAAAGAGAACACATATCCATTGGTAGATCGTCTATCAGAAATACTACCAGCCCAATCAGCATTAGTGTATCCATGCAACCGTATCTGAACCCCAGTCTCATAAAATAGTCCATACTGCAATGTGGACTTCACATACCTGAGTATGCGTCTAGCCGCATCCAAATGCAGTTTCCTTGGAGCCTGCATAAACTGACTTACCATTCCAACAGCATAGCTCAAATCTGGCCTGGTAATAGTCATATAAATCAAACTTCCTACTATGCGTCTGTACATAGTAGGGTCTTCCAGAAGCTCACTTGCATCTGCGCTCAGCTTCACATTCTGCTCCAAAGGAACTGAAATAGGCTTACAGCCTGTCATCCCATATTTGGACAGCATGTCCAATCCATACTGCCTCTGCAAGAGCCATATCCCACTTGGTGATCTAATCACCTCAATGCCCAAGAAATAACGCAGCTCTCCCAAATTCTTCATCTTAAACTTCTGCTTCAATAGCATTTTCACATGAAGGATATCTTCACTTGTGATAATCAAATCATCAACATAAATTACAAGTAGCATAATACCTTTCTCTGTTTTTCTCACATAAAGTGAGAAATCTGCCTTGGAAATCTGAAAGCCAATAGTGACAAGATACTATCCTATCTTGTCAGACCATGCTCTAGGTGCTTGCTTCAAGCCATACAAGGCTTTCTTTAACCTGCAAACAAACTCAGGATGAACAACATGCACATAACCTGGTGGCTGCTCCATATAGACCTCTTCTTGCAAATCACCATGCAAGAAGGCATTCTTTACATCCATCTGATGTAAAGACCATCCCTTTGATGTAGCCATAGCAATGACTGCTCTTACGGTTGCCATCCTTGCAACTGGACTGAATGTTTCTTCATAATCAATGCCATATGTTTGTGCATACCCCTTAACTACTAATCTTGCCTTGTATCTATTCACAGAACCATCCGCATTGTGCTTCACCTTATAAATCCACTTACAACCAATTGCATTCTTATCTTTAGGCAAAGGTACTAATTCCCATGTAGCATTTTCTTCCAAGGTATCCATTTCTTCATCCATGGCTTTCTCCCATTTTTCTTTTTCCATGGCTTGCTCAAAAGAAGTGGGTTCTAGTTCCTGTATCACTTTGACCATATAGGCATAGTGAATGGCTGTAAATCCATCATATTTCAGCCTATCCACAGGATACCTAGCTCTGGTAGACCTACACAAAGTAGGTTCACTCCCAGGTGCTCTCAAAACATCCCTGCTCTTCCTTACTCCAGGTGTAACAATAGAAGGAATACCCAACTCATCATCAATGCTCTGTTCTGAGCCACTGGATTCACCATCCACATAAAAGTGACCTGCATTCACATCAAACATGGGCTGATCTACCTTCTCTTTTCCTTTTCGTGAAACCTACATACCACTATTTGCGTTGCTTTGAGGAGATTCTCCTGATCTCAATCTGCCTGTCCATGGCGAAGAATGTGAACCACTGCTAGAGGACACTCCAGGTCCACTAATATTTTGTGACTGTTGCTGTGAATTCTGTGCAGCATTACCATTTTATGCATCTACATCATCAATCACATTTACTGGTTTATACCAGCTACTCATCTCATAAAAAACAACATCTCTGCTCACTGTAAACTTACAAGTAGAAGGGTTATAGCATCTATACCCTTTCTGCTGTAGAGAGTAACCAATAAAGATGCACTTCTCAGCTTTTGGATCCAACTTGGATCTCAACTCATCTGGCACATGAACATAGGTAATGCAACAAAAAATTTTCAAATGAGAAATATCTGGTTTCCTACCAGTATACCTCTCCTCTGGAGTCATCCCATGTATTGCTGCAGTGGGAGTCCTGTTCATTATGTAGACTGCTATAGCAACTGCCTCAACCCAGTAAAAATCTGGCAAGTCTTTCTGGATCTCAACTCATCTCGCACATGAACATAGGCAATGCAACAAAAAATTTTCAAATGAGAAATATCTGGTTTCCTACCAGTATACCTCTCCTCTGGAGTCATCCCATGTATTGCTGCAGTGGGAGTCCTGTTCATTATGTAGACTGCTGTACCAACTGCCTCAGCCCAGTAAAAATCTGGCAGGTCTTTTTCATTGAGCATGGCACGAGATACCTCTCCAATATGCCTGTTTTTTCTTTCTGCAATTCCATTTTGCTGTGGGGTATGACTACATGAATATTGCTGCTTTATGCCATGCTCCTGCAAGAACCTTGCAAACTCATTTGAGAGGTACTCTCCCCCTCCATCTGACCTTAGGCATTTTATTTGTAGGCCTGTTTCTATTTCAACCATAGCTTTAAGAGTTTTGAAATGCCCAAAGACTTCACTTTTCTTTTTCATAAAATACACGCAAACTTTTCTGCTATAGTCATCAATAAAAGTGACAAAATAATGACAGCCTCCAATAGATGCAGCTTTAGTAGTCCACACATCAGAATGGATTAATTCCAATGGCTTCTTACTCTCTTGAACATGTCTAGGAAATGGTTTCCTTGCCTGTTTTCCAAATTGACAGGCTTCACATACCTTATGCATTTCTGCAACCTTGAATTTAGGCAATCCTGCAACAATATTTTGGGCCTGCATTGATTTAAGCTGCTGTACATTAAGATGAACAATGCGTTTATGCCAGATATCAATATCTGCAACTACATCGGTCCCATGTGCAAACATTGCTGCACTCAATTCAGGCATGTCTGCATCCAATGTAAACATTCTGCCCTTTTTCTTTCCTTTTGCTATCAAGCGACCTTTATTTTTCATATCCTCAATAAAGCATCTGACCTGCAAGCCCTGCTCAACCATTTGACCAACAGAAACCAGATTCTTGGTGATATTCGGGACATGAAATATATCTGACAGGTATTTCTTTTTCCCATCCTGCATAGACAAAGGAATTTTTTCAATCTGCACAATATGATGTGCAGTATCATCATCAATCTCCACAAATCTTGGAATTTCCATTTTCCTTGCATCCTGCATCCATTCTGCATGACCTGTCATGTGGTTTGATGCACCTGAGTCAACATACCACACATCGTTGCTTTCTTCTGCACTTGTCACAGAATTGGTCATGTGCTGCACCATAAACAAATGCTCATTTCTATCATCACCCTGTCTACTAGAAGATGCATGATTCCCTTGTTGCAATTTTCCATTCATGATGTCATTCTGCTTTTTATAGCAGTCTTTAGCCATATGACCCATTTTACCATAGTAGTAGCATTCAACATTGCTGTTTGCATTTTGGCCTCTTTGCCATCCACCACGACCTCTTTGGCTCCCCCTGTCTCTAGAGTTACCACGTCCTCCTCCATATGATTGATTTTCTTGAGTTTGTTGCATATTCTGATTTCTACTACGGCCTCCTCTACCTCTGCCTCTACCTCTTCCAGCATTTGAGTAGAAGACAGCTTCTTTTGAAGTTATTCCTGAAGAAGATGCACCACCATTTCTCTACTCCTCAGAAATTAGAAGAGCAATTAACTCCTCAAAATCAGGAAATCTTTCACAGATGGAAATGGATGTTCGAAACTGTGCATAATCCTTTCCTAGACCATTCAAGGTCACAGAAACTAAATCATCATCTTCCACTGGTGACCCAATGGAAGCAAGTGCATCTGCAATCTTCTTCACCTTCATGTGGTAGTCATTGATGCTCATACTTTCTCTTTGGACATTGTGCAACTCTTGCTTGAGCTGCATTTTCCTGGCTTGCGTATTTGTGCTATACATTTTTGACAAAGTATCCCATGCCTCCTTTGGCGTACTTGCATCCTGAGTATGCACAATCATAGAGTCGGAAATATTGATAGACAGCTAGTACATAACTTTTCTGGCTCTCTCATGCCATCCTTTAAATGCCTGCATTTGCTGTTGATTGGGAACATCAGGAAGAACTGGTTGTTCTTCATTTCCTACAACGAATTCCCAATATCCTTTTCCCATAAGGAAATTCGTAATTCCAAACTTCCATGCCTGGAAGTTGTTCTTGTCAAGTTTTTCAGTGAGATGATCTGTGAAAGAGAATCAGACGCCATTATAGAACACTGCAAAAAATTATGTCACTGCAAAAAACACAGCTTCAGCCTCACAAGGGAAAATCTGCAAAACTGACGAAAGTGGTATTTGACCACACAATCACTTCCTAGTGACGATTTTGCATCAACAGGCAACAAGGATGATTTTGTAACTCCCAATGTCTCTGCGCACAAGCATACGATGCAATTTCTACGGTAACTTTTCACCGACCTGTAGAACAGTGGTCGCACAGCAAAAAATAGGGCCTTTTTCTGAGTGCGTGCAAAAAACTTCCACCTCCAAAACAGGCCCCGAAATGGCCCCGAAATAAAAAAAACAGAGCAATCAAGGGCTAAAGCCCTCTCTCGCAGCATATACTGCCCTCTTGCTACACCGCGAAGGGCATCTCAATCTGAGACAATGCACTCTTGCACTTTTCGGTTGTGCTACCTGCAGAGACTTGCTCCCAAACTTGAAAAATGAAAGCAACACTGGTCCTCTTACCAGAACACCGCGAACTTGGTTTGCTTTCTTGAGCTTCTTACCACGAACCAGGCTCTGATACCATGTCAAGATTGTGGAAGAGAAGGAAGGAGTCTCACTTGTAGCTTTCTCACTTGCACAATGGGGGAATACACACAAAGGTGGACGCTGAAAACAGTTTTCCTCTTCTTAGTTGTGTAAGCCAAAAAGAACTCAAGTACAGAGAAATAGAAGAACCCTATATAAGGGTCTCAAACCAAACTCAACTAACTAAGGTGGCATACTAACTGAGCCACGAACTAGAGTAGATAAGGATATCTGTCATCTAGCTATTATTCATGGGTGGTGTACCAACCGCATCTGCAGCTAACAAGTCGATGACATAAATGCACAATGGTCACCCTGGCACATCACGAGTGGAGCTCGATATCTCAACAATTACGTGCCAACTAAATGGCACTCATAAAGTTCAAATGCAATGTAGGAGTCTTAGTCATACCAAGGTTGGTAACTAGATAGCCTAACCATAGGGCTTCCTTGTACGCCTCAATGGTTACAATGTACTCATCCTTGATAGTAGACAAGGCTGTGGATTTTTGCACCCTAGACATCCAAGAAACAACACCTCTAGTCAAGGTGAAGACATAGCCAATGGTGGACTTCCTACAATCTATATGTCCTGCATAGTCAAAGTTTGTGTAGCCCACAACTTCGTTATCTTGGCTACCATAACAAATGCATATATCTATAGCGCCCTTAAGGTATCTCATGATACCCTTCACAGCATCCTAATGTCATTTGCCATGTGTCACTATATAATGAGCCACAACTCCCACCTCAAATGCTATGTCAGTTCTACTAGCTATCATGACATAGATCAAGTTGTCCATTGTAGATGCATATGGTATCTTGGCCATCTTGGCCATCTCATTAACTAGAAACAACCTACTTGAGTGACCTTCACATGAGAAGGTAATGGGTAGCCAATAGATTTACCACCTTGTATATGGAACCCCTCACCGACTTTATGAACATACTCTTTTTATGAGAAGTAGGTGAGTCCTTCAGAGAGATTATATGTAATGCACATATCAAATATGTGAGAAACATATCCCATGTCCTTTGTCTCAAAGCTCTTCTTGATTTGAGTCTTCAAAGCATCTAGCTCATCATGAGGACTCCCAACAATCAACATGTCATCAACATATGGCACCAAAATGATAAGATTACCATCACAGGCCTTCTTCATGTAAAGACATAGAGCCATATCACTATAGGAGTAACCCTATGAGTGCATAAAGGCATCAAACTTATGATACCATTCTCTAGGTGCCTACTTAAGTCCATAAAGACTCTTCCTTAACTTGGACACTAGGTGTTCCTTACTCTTTTTCTCAAAGCCATAAAACTATTTCATATAAATGTTCTCATGCAAGTTTCCATAAAGAAAAGCTATTTTCATATCCATTGGTACAAGTCTAGATCAATCTGTGCAACCAAGGCCAATACCAAGTGTAGGATAGTCATTTTGACCACCACAGAAGTAAATATCTCATCAAAGTTAACTCCTTTCTCTTGCATAAAACCATTAGCAATCAATTTGGTCTTATATGTTGGCTTAGAGTGACCAAAGGTACTCTTCAACTTGTAACCCACTTGCATGGCAATGCATGTTTCACATTGGGCAAAGAAACCGAACCCCATGTACAATTTTTTGACAGTGAATCATACTCAAACTACATGGCCCTCTCCCAAGAGTGACTATTACCTCTACCCATAGCTTGCTCGTATGTTGCTCACCAAAATTTGTCACCATGACATAATTAATAGAGGGCCCAAATTGATCAAGAGAACATGAGGCTCTAATGGAGCATCTTAAGACTGGCTATTGGCAATGTACTACTTGTCCTTTCTATTTAACATCATGATCATGTACAATAGTCAAAACTTGGGCCACTACAACATCAGCAGGTTGTAGCATGCTATCTAATAGGGGTTGGCTATATTGTGATAGGAGGTTCCACTTGAAAGATTGCCCTACATATCTTAACTACTTGTTGTGGTCTCACATGCATCTTTTCCTCATGGAATACAAGCATGGCTATGCTGATAGCCTTCCGATTGTGTAGATCTCAAAGGCAATATCCTATCTCACTTATATCTCCATATGTAAGAAAGATGCATTTGATGGGCTTTAGATCTAGCTTATTTCATTTTTCTTTGAAAATATGGTAGAAAGCCTCACATCTAAAGACATACAAGTGTGGATACGAGGACGTTTACCAAATCATACCTCCTTTACAACTCTGCCACCAAGAGTAGTGCATGGAAACCTATTTATCAAATGAACTACAATAGTAACTCTCTTAGTCCAAAAGCACTCTGGTAAGTCTACTTGACTAAACATACTACAGACTTTTTCTTGAATAGTCTTATTAATGTGCTCTGCAGTAACACCATTCTAGGGTAGGGTCTAAGCGGAGGTCAACTCATGCTTAGTACCCTCTTATCATAAAACTTCTCAAATGCCTTAGAGACATATTCATCCCCATTAAGAGACCTTAGGAATTTTAGTCTATATCTAGGTTGGTTATTAACCATAGAAAGAAAGTGCTAAAATATAGCTAGTATGTCTGACTTCTACATAATAGGATAGGTCCAAACTTTATGCAAATCTCACAAAGTACTTAGCATCACTTAATGATTGATAGGGCATGGGACCACAAAGATTTGAATTAAAAATAGCCAAAGTTTCACCCACATGCATAGAACTAATCTTTTTATGATTGGTGCACAGATCAGATGCTGTATGCGTACGTAGCGAGCGCCGGAAGGTCCCCAAGAACAAAAGAACTCTACTTTTGCACAAAAAACAAGAGAGAAGACTTGCATGACATGAAGCAAAAAGACTAATTGGGTACAATCTCCCCCCATGCCTTGTGTGAGCGCTCCACAAAGCATGTATTTAATATATTATTCATCTCCAAGCTAAAAAATAGCCCAAATTTACAATTAGCACGCTTTAGCTTTTGTGTTTGCTTTTGTCCAAATAAAGAATAAAGCAGTTGGGCGGCCAAAGAGTTGGGCTGTGCCCAAATACAATGTCCATTAATAAATATTTAAATTGTGCATCCATGCACATACAAAATAATAAATAAATATCAAGCACTTCAATAAATAAGCACATCAAAATAAATATTGGCACCATGCCTAAGATGCGCGCCTATCAAAAATGATAATTTCTTCTAAATAACTTCAATACACGCTATCGCCCCCAGTGCTCCCCAACGCCACAGCTGCCTACTCTACACATCAACTGAAGTATTCACAATTGTTAGAAAAATAATAAAATTAAATCGACAAAAGTGAATACCTAGCAGTCTTCAGCTACAAAATAAATAAATTGGTTAGAACTCAATCCTAACCTTAATTTATTACGAGTGCGCACTCTAAACTCATAAACATCTATTAATTTAAATATGTATTTTGCGGAATCACCCGCTATGGAATCACCCACTTGCACATTAAATTAATGAGACGCCCGAAAAGGACAAGCGTCCCCATCGACTTTTCGCAGAAGGAATCCACCTTATGTATAAGCCCCGGCAATAAATATAATTTTACGGAATCCACTGCAAAACCTTATGGAATCCACCGTGGAATATGTCTCCTGGCATCATACCCCCGGGGTGGGATAGCAATTGTCCTCAATTGCTATTAGCTCAATGTGGAGCCAATAGTGAGGGGTAAGCACTTAGGTCTCGAGTGTGCATCCATTGGGCCTCTTCAACATGATGATTTTTAAACTTAATCAAATATCTATAATATCTACGGCCAGTTCTAGTGGTCATAAAGTCAGTATCTAGAATAGTTTCAGGTTCAAGGATTTCAGTTTCTTCTTCTAACAAAGGAGGGTTTTTATAGACAGGGTGTACAGGTAATTGGCCTCTAAAAGGTCATAACAAACTTGTCAACACTTTGTAATCTTCTCTTTTCAATGCGTAACCAAACATAATCATCAACTTTGAAACTCATAGCTTTTCTTTTCTTGTTAGCTTGTTTTGTATATGATTGTTGGGCTTTCGCAATCATATCTTTAACTTTATCAAAAATAGTAGCATGCATGTTAGCAATATCATCAGTAGCTTGAACTTTGTTTGACAAGGATGTAACAGGTATAGGCAATCTATATCCATAAATAATTTCAAATAGCGCTTTATGTGTAGCTGTATTGGTGTGTTATTGTATGTAAACTGAAGTAAATGTAAATGTGTATCCCATGTTTGTGATTTTGAAATTGTGTATGCACGCAAAAGATCTAAAATTGTACTGTTAGTAGCTTCTGTTTACCCATTTATTTCAGGATGAAATGCAGATGAAAAATCAATCTTTGTTCCTAAATTAGCAAACAAAGTAGTTCAAAAATTATTGTAGAATCTAGAATCACGGTCAAAAATAATAACTTTTGGCAAACCATGATTAGTGAAAATAATTTTCAAAAATAATTAAGCAGCTTGAGATGCAGTTAACGTTTTCTTGCATGGAATGAAATTTGCTTGTTTGCTAGACCTATCTACAATAGTCCAAATCATATCATGATTAGCTTTAGTGTTGGGCAAACCAGTAATAAAATCCATTGAAATCTATTCCCATAGTCGTTCTGGAATTGGTAAAAGCATTAATAAACCATATTGTTTACCATGGTGTCGTTTAACTCTTTGACAAATTAAACATTCAGATACAAAATTAGAAACATCAGATTCCATTTGCGACCAATAAAAATCTTCAATCAGTGTACGCAAAGTAGAAATAATTCCTCTATGGCCTTGATATGGGGGACAATGAATTTCGTGTAAGACAAATGATCAAAATGGAACAGTTACACATAATCTTTTTTCATAGAACATAAATCCATCAACCTCTTTCATAGGAAGAAGAGAATCAAAAGATATCATAGAGATATTATGAATAGTCGGTCTTCTACTTAAAGCATCGGCAACAACATTTTCTTTTCCGTGTTGATATTGTATAAGTGGATGAAAACTTTGAATAAAAGCAGCCCATTTAATGTGTCGATCAGATATTTGTGGTTGACTAAGGAGATGTTTAATACTTTGTTGGTCAGTTTTGATCATAAATTCAGATCCCATTAAATAGTGTTTCCATTGACGTAAAGCTTATACTACAGCTAGCAATTCCTTATCATGGGTAGAATACTTAAGTTCAGAGGGTTTAAGTTTGTAGCTAGAGTAGGCTATGGGATGGGAATCTTGCATAAGGACTGCTCCTATTCTAGATCCACTAGCGTCAGTGACTACTAGGAAAAATGTCTATTAAAGTTAGGTAATTGCAATACAGGAGCATGAGTTAAAGCATGTTTTAGTAAATCAAAGGACTTTTGCCGATTGTCAGTCCAAATGATACACAATGGCTTTCTTTAATAATTTTGTTAAAGGTAATACAAGCAATGAAAAATTTCTCACAAATTTTCTATAAAAGCTAGCAAGACCTAAAAAAGAACGTAATTCGTGCACATTTTTAGGTATCGGCCAATTTAAAATTTCTTCTATCTTTTTAGGGTCAACTTTAATACCTTCAAATGAAACAATATGTCCTAAGTATTCAATTTGTGTTTGGAAAAATTCACTCTTTTCAGGATTAGCATATAATTGATTCTCTTTCGATAATGTGAAAACCAAGGATAAATGTTCATAATGCTCGTTCTCATTCTTACTAAAAACCAATATGTCATCAAAGAAAACAATGACACAATGCTGATGCTTCAAAAATATGTAATTCATCATACGATTGAATGTGGCTAGTGCATTAGTTAAACCAAAAGGCATAACAAGAAATTCATAGTGTCCAAATTGTGTTCTAAATGCAATTTTGAAAATATCAGATGTATCCAATCGTACTTGATGGTATCCAAATTTAAGATCTATCTTGCTAAATATTGTAGACCCTTGTAGTTTGTTCATAAGATCATCTACCCTAGGGATCGGATATCTATTCTTGACAGTGATCTTATTTAGGGCACAATAATCAATGCACATCATATAGGTATTGTTTTTCTTATTCACTAATAGGATAGGTGCACCAAATGGAGAACTACTGGGCCTAATGAGTCCTCGAGTTAACAATTCTTCAACTTGGACTTGAATTTCTTTCTATTCAATTTGGTTATGTCTATAAGGTGCTTTACATGGTGGTTGTGATCCACGAATTAGGTCTATTTTGTGATCTTCGAGACACATAGGTGGTAAACCAGGTGGTAAGTCAGTAGCAAAACAATCTTGAAATTGTGAAAGAAATTGTGCGTGCTTAGGATGCATCTGATTTTCTTTAACTTCAATTTCATTCACCCATATTAAGTAGGATTTGCTACCTTTTCGCAATGCACATTTAGCTTGTGTATGACTAAGCAATGGAAAATTATCAAAAGTATGCATACCATGCAATGTGATTTGTTTCCCATTAGAATGAATCTTCATTGAATGCGTGTAATAATCTATATTGGGATTATACTGATGACGCCAAGGCATTCCTAAGATAATGTCACTAGATTGCAAAGGCACAACTAAGAAATTTCTACGTTCAGCATAATCACCAATTTTTATTTCTAAGTCATGCACTTCTTGTGTTCCATTGTATCTAGTGCCTAAGAATGCAGCCTTGATGCGATAATGAGTAGAAACAATATGAAATTTCAATTCTTTAACCAATTTTACAGAAATAAAGTCGTGTGTGCTCCCATCATCATGTAAAACAGTCTTTTCTTTACCATGCACAAGACATTTCATCGTTAATAAAGAATGGGGATTTGGCATACCTGGTAAAGTATCTGAAGTAGTATCGATTGTTGAGATATCGAGCTCCACTCGTGATATGCCAGGGTGACCGTTGTGCATTTATGTCACCGACTTGTTAGTTGCAGATGCGGTTGGTACACCGCCCATAAATAATAGCTAGATGACAGCTATCCTTATCTACTCTAGTTCGTGGTTCAGTTAGTATGCCACCTTAGTTAGTTGAGTTCAGTTTGAGACCCATATATAGGGTTCTTCTATTTCTTTTATGAGAGTTCTTTTGGCTTACACAACTAAGAAGAGGAAAACTGTTTTTAGTCTCCACTTTTGTGTGTATTCCCCCATTATGTAAGTGAGAAAGCTACAAGTGAGACTCCTTCCTTCTCTCCCACAATCTTGACATGGTCTCAGAGCCTTGTTCGTGGTAAGGAGCTCAAGAAAGCAAACCAAGTTCGCGGTGTTCTGGTAAGAGGACCAGTGTTACTTTCATTTTTCTATTTTTGGGAGCAAGTCTCTGCAGGTAGCACAGTCGGAAAGTGCAAGAGTACATTGTCTCAGATTGAGATGCCCTTCGCGGTGTAGCAAGAGGGTAGTATATGCTGCAGGTGAGGGCTTTAGCCCTCAGTTGCTTTGGTTATTTGATTTGAGGCCATTTCGGGACCTGTTTTGGAGGCGGAAGTTTTCTGCACGCACTTAGGAAAAGGCCCTGTTTTATGCTGTGCGAGCACTGTTCTACAAGTTGGTGAAAAGTTACCGTAGAAATTGTATCGTATGCCTGTGCGCAGAGACATTGGGAGTTACAGAATCATCCTTGTTACCTGTTGATGCAAAATCGTCACTAGGAAGTGATTGTATGGTCAAATACCACTTTCGTCAGTTTTGCAGATTTGCCCTTATGAGGCTGAAGCTGTGTTTTTTACAGTGACAGAATTTTTTGCAGTGTTCTGTAATGGCATCTGATTCTTTTTCACAGATTGTCACTGAAAAGCTTGACAAGAACAACTTCTAAGCATGGAAGTTTAAAATGACAAATTTCCTTATGGGAAAAGGATATTGAGAATTTGTTGCAGGAAATGAAGAAGAACCAGTTCTTCCTGATGTTCCCAATCAACAGCAAATGCAGGCATTTAAAGGATGGCATGAGAGAGCCAGAAAAGTTATGTACTGGCTGTCTATCAGTATTTCACACTCTATGATTGTGCATATTCAGGATGCAAGTACGCCAAAGGAGGCATGGGATACTTTGTCAAAAATGTATAGCACAAATACGCAAGTTAGGAAAATGCAGCTCAAGCAAGAGTTGCACAATGTGCAAAGAGAAAGTATGAGCATCAATGACTACCACATGAAGGTGAAGAAGATTGCAGATGCACTTGCTTTCATTGGGTCGCCAGTGGAAGATGATGATTTAGTTTCCGTGACCTTGAATGGTCTAGGAAAGGATTATGCACAGTTCCGAACATCCATTTCCATCCGTGAAAGATTTCCTGATTTTGAGGAGTTGATTGCTCTTCTAATTTCTGAGGAGCAGAGAAATGGTGGTGCATCTTTTTCAGGAGGAACTTCAAAAGAAACTGTCTTCTACTCAAATGCTGGAAGAGGTAGAGGCAGAGGTAGAGGAGGCCGATCTGGAGGCCGTGGTAGAAATCAGAATATGCAGCAAACTCAAGAAAACCAGTCCTATGGAGGAGGACATGGTAACTCTAGAGGTAGGGGGAGCCAAAGAGGTCGTGGTGGACAAAATGCAAACAACAATGTTGAATGCTACTACTGTGGTAAAATGGATCATATGGCTAAAGACTACTATAAAAAGCAGAATGACATCATGAATGGAAAATTGCAACAAGGGAATTATGCATCTTCTAGTAGACAGGGTGATGACAGAAATGAGTATTTG
Source organism: Lygodium microphyllum (assembly GCF_053477565.2). NCBI lineage: Eukaryota > Viridiplantae > Streptophyta > Polypodiopsida > Schizaeales > Lygodiaceae > Lygodium > Lygodium microphyllum. The sequence goes on along the minus strand of NC_141147.1, from coordinate 75,169,353 downwards.
TTTATGGTGCAGCACATGAACAATTGTGTGACAAGTGTAGAAGAAAGCAACGATGTGTGGTATATTGACTCAGGTGCATCAAACCACATGATAGGTCATGCAGAATGGATGCAGGATGCAAGGAAAATGGAAATTCCAGGATTTGTGGAGACTGGTGATGATACTGCACATCCTATTATGTAGATTGGAAAAATTCCTTTGTCTATGCAGGATGGGAAAAAGAAATACCTGTCAGATGTATTTCATGTCCCGAATATCACCAAGAATCTGGTTTCTGTTGGTCAAATGGTTGAGCAGGGCTTGCAGGTCAGATTTAATCCTCATGGATGCTTTGTTGAGGATATGAAAAATAAAAGGTCGCTTGATAGTAAAAGGAAAGAAGAAGGGCAGAATGTTTACGTTGGATGCAGACATGCCTGAATTGAGTGCAGCAATGTTTGAACATGGGACCGATGTAGTTGTAGATATTGATATCTGGCATAAACGCATTGTTCATGTTAATGTACAACGACTTAAATCAATGCAGGCCCAAAATATTGTTGCAGGATTGCCTAAATTCAAGGTTGCAGAAATGCATAAGGTATGTGAAGCCTGTCAATTTGGAAAACAGGCAAGGAAACCATTTCCTAGACATGTTCAAGAGAGTAAGAAGCCATTGGAATTAATCCACTCTGATGTGTGGACTACTAAAGCTGCATCTATTGGAGACTGTCATTATTTTGTCACTTTTATTGATGACTATAGCAGAAAAGTTTGGGTGTATTTTATGAAAAAGAAAAGTGAAGTCTTTGGGCATTTCAAAACTCTTAAAGCTATGGTTGAAATAGAAACAGGCCTGCAAATAAAATGCCTAAGGTCAGATGGAGGGGGAGAGTACCTCTCAAATGAGTTTGCAAGGTTCTTGTAGGAGCATGGCATAAAGGAGCAATATTCATGTAGTCATACCCCACAGCAAAATGGAATTGCAGAAAGAAAAAACAGGCATATTGGAGAGGTATCTCGTGCCATGCTCAATGAAAAAGACCTGCCAGATTTTTAATGGGCTGAGGCAGTTGCTATAGCAGTCTACATAATGAACAGGACTCCCACTGCAGCAATACATGGCATGACTTCAGAGGAGAGGTATACTGGTAGGAAACCAAATATTTCTCATTTGAAAATTTTTGGTTGCTTTGCCTATGCTCATGTGCCAGATGAGTTGAGATCCAAGTTGGATTCAAAAGCTGAGAAGTGCATCTTTATTGGCTACTCTCTGCAGGGTAGAAAGGGTATAGATGCTATAATCCTTTTACTCGTAAGTTTACAATGAGCAGAGATGTTGTTTTTGATGAGATGAGTAGTTGGTATAAACCAGTAAATGTGATTGATAATGTAGATGCACAAAATGGTAATGCTGCACAGAATTCACAGTAGCAGTCAATAAGATATTAGTGGACCTGGAGTGTCCTCTAGCAGTGGTTCACATTCTTCGCCATGGACAGGCAGATTGAGAGTAGGAGAATCTTCTCAAAGCAATGCAGATAGTGGCATGCAGGTATCACGAAAAGGAAAAGAGAAGGTAGATCAGCCCATGTTTGATGTGAATGCAGGTCACTCTTATGTGGATGGTGAATCTAGTGGCTCAGATTAGAGCATTGATGATGAGTTTGGTATTCCTTCTATTGTTACACCTGGAGTAACGAAGACTAGGGATGTTTTGAGAGCACCTGGAAGTGAGTCTACTTTGCGTAGGTCTACCAGAGCTAAGTATCCTGTGGATAGGCTGAAATATGATGGATTTACAGCCATTCACTATGCCTATATGGTCAAAGTGATACAGGAACTAGAACCCACTTCTTTTGAGCAAGCCATGGAAAAAGAAAAATGGGAGAAAGCCATGGATGAAGAAATGGATACCTTGGAAGAAAATGCTACATGGGAATTAGTACCTTTGCCTAAAGATAAGAATGCAATTGGTTGTAAGTGGATTTATAAGGTGAAGCACAATGCGGATGGTTCTGTGAATAGATACAAGGCAAGATTAGTAGTTAAGGGGTATGCACAAACATATGGCATTGATTATGAAGAAACATTCAGTCCAGTTGCAAGGATGGCAACCGTAAGAGCAGTCATTGCTATGGCTACATCAAAGGGATGGTCTTTACATCAGATGGATGTAAAGAATGCCTTCTTGCATGGTGATTTGCAAGAAGAGGTCTATATGGAGCAGCCACCAGGTTATGTGCATACTATTCATCCTGAGTTTGTTTGCAGGTTGAAGAAAGCCTTGTATGGCTTAAAAGAAGCACCTAGAGTATGATCTGACAAGATAGGACAGTATCTTGTCACTATTGGCTTTCAGATTTCCAAGGCAGATTTCTCACTTTATGTGAGAAAAACAGAGAAAGGTATTATGCTGCTTGTCATTTATGTTGATGATTTGATTATCACAGGTGAGAGTGATGAAGATATCCTTCATGTGAAAATGCTATTGAAGCAGAAGTTTGAGATGAAGGATTTGGGAGAGCTGCGTTATTTCTTGGGCATTGAGGTGATAAGATCACCAACAAGTGGGATATGGCTCTTGCAGAGGCAGTATGGACTGGACATGCTGTCCAAATATGGGATGACAGGCTGTAAGCCTATTTCAGTTCCTTTGGAGCAGAATGTGAAGCTGAGTGCAGATGCAGGTGAGCTTTTGGAAGACCCTACTATGTACAGGCGCATAGTAGGAAGTTTGATTTATATGACTATTACCAGGCCAGATTTGAGCTATGCTGTTGGATTGGTAAGTCAGTTTATGCAGGCTCCAAGGAAACTGCATTTGGATGTGGCTAGACGTATACTCAGGTATGTGAAGTCCACATTGCAGTATGGACTATTTTATGAGACTGGGATTCAGATATAGTTGCATGGATATGCTGATTGGGCTGGTAGTATTTTTGATAGACGATCTATCAGTGGATATATGTTCTCTTTTGGAAGTGCTGTAGTCACTTGGAGCAGCAAGAAACAGCCTATAGTTGCCTTGTCGAGCACAGAGGCTGAGTACAGGGGTGCAGCAATGGTTGCATGTGAGGTAGCTTGGTTGCATAAGCTACTTTATGATATGCATCAGTCTATAGATGGGCCAATTGTCATTTATTGTGACAACATGAGTAGTATACACTTGGCAAATAACCCAGTATATCATGTTAGAACAAAGCACATTGAGGTGCATTATCACTATGTGCGGGAGAGGGTTTTACTAGGTCTTATTGATCTAGTTTATGTCAGCACAGAGGATTAGGTAGCTGACATATTCACGAAGGCATTGGGCGCAGAGAAGCTGCGCAAGTTCAGAGACCTGCTTGGTGTGCAGGAATTGGGATTGAGCTCGAGGGGGAGTGTTGAGATATCGAGCTCCACTCGTGATATGCCAGGGTGACCGTTGTGCATTTATGTCACCGACTTGTTAGTTGTAGATGCGGTTGGTACACCGCCCATGAATAATAGCTGGATGACAGCTATCCTTATCTACTCTAGTTCGTGGTTCAGTTAGTATGCCACCTTAGTTAGTTGAGTTTGGTTTGAGACCCATATTTAGGGTTCTTCTATTTCTTTGTATGAGAGTTCTTTTGGCTTACACAACTAAGAAGAGGAAAACTGTTTTCGGCCTCCATCTTTGTGTGTATTCCCCCATTGTGTAAGTGAGAAAGCTACAAGTGAGAGTCCTTCCTTCTCTCCCACAATCTTGACACCGATATCGTCATTGTCTTTCGTGAAATCTGGCAAATAGTTGATGTGAACAGTTGGTTTTTTGGATTGACAATTTGCCGCTAGATGTCTAGGTTGATGGCATTTGTAACAGACTATGGATTTGGCCTTAGACACATTATTGGTAATAGCGAAAAGTTTAGGAATGTTGGGATTTGGCTGGAAAGATGGCTTAGGATTTGGATTTGTGTTTGATGGTAAAGCAGGGGGTCGTGTCCAAGATTTACAGAATGAAGCTGGAAGGAAATGATTTTGATTGAATCTTCAAAAATTTGAATTGAATTGTTTTGAACCGAAGTTACCATTAGAAATTGTTGTGGTCGCTTCTCTCGTCCTCGAATTTTGTCTTCAGTATCATGGGCCAAGGAAATTGCATCTTCGAGAGTCGTTGGCTTGAACATGTTCACCTCCGCATAAAAATGTCCAAGTAAGACAGACATAAACTTGTGTTTATGGGTTGCCTCAGGTACATCTTTGAGCATTCGAAGTTGCAATAAAGCATTCCAAAAATGCTCGGTATATTGTGAAATAGGCTCCTGATCCCTCTGTTGTAGAAGATCCCACTGTTTGATTGCTTTTTCATGGAATTGGGGTGGAAAAAAATTCTACAAAATTTTCTTTTGGAAAGTCTCCCAAGTAGTAGGACAATCAATGCTTTTGCGGGCAACAATCCACCATAGGGATGCTTTGTCACTAAATGATTAGTGACACACTTAATTTTGTCTTTCTCAGCATACTGTTCTTCATGGAAATAATAATCAAATTGACTGATAAAAGCAAGTACAGTCTTTCCATCGCATGACCCATTGAAAGTATGAAATTTAAAATTTCTTTTACTTATCTTTGTTTCTTTTCAAATTGATTGCGCTTCAAGTGTTGCATCGATCGTACGTCGTATAATATCTTCAGATTGCGGTCCATCTTGGTCGGCGGTAGATCGTTGCAGACTGGCCAATTGAGCTTGCAAAGTTTGACGTTCTCTTCGTTCCTCTTGAAGCTGCATCATAATTAGGTTCAATTTTTGCTCCATCGTTGGTTCCGGTAAATCACCTTTGGCCATAAAATCTTCCACGGTTTGATCATACATCTTGCAAAATTTCAAACAACCTCACACACTCGAAATCTTGTTAGCGGGATGAGCGTAGCTCAAAGTCAGGTTTACAATGCTTATTTTTTTAAAAAATGACTTTTTTACAATATTTCTTCTTTGCGGATGCTGAAGTTGACGTCACGATTTTCTTCCAAGAGGTTACTTCATCTGTGTAGATAGCGTATAACAATCTGTATGTTGGAAATCAATGCTGTCACAACGCAGGTGTGAACAGGGGCTTGCAGGGAGGTTGAAAACATGCTCGTGTTTGATTCTATGGGAACTGCTGCTATGGAGAAGATTTAAGATTGAAATTTGAGACTTTAGAAAGCTTGAAACTTTGAAGCTTTAGAATAAAAAGCTTGATGAATTTTTGGAAATTGTCCAGGACAAAAGGACGTTGACGACTGATTCAGTGATGAGTAGTACATGCTACTGCCGCGGATGGCTGAATTGTGGGGTTTAAGCTTTTTATAAAGCTTAGTAAGCTTTCTAATCTCAAACTTAATAATAAATTGCTTATGAGAAAACATCTTGTTGAAGAAGTTTCCCGGGTGGTCCTCCCCAATAGACACTGGTCCTTCGCGATCCAACAACACATCAGGGGGTTCTTCATTGCCAGGAACGCACTGGTATTGATGGATTGCCGTGAGACTAACTGTAGAGCTTGTTCATTCCAGGAGCTTCACCTTCGCGCGAGATGGTAAGCGATTAGAAGCCCTCGATCTCAACTTCGCTCTGATACCATTGGTGCACAGATTGGATGCTGTATGCGTACGTAGTGAGCGCCAGAAGGTCGCCAAGAACAAAAGAACTCTACTTTTGCACCAAAAACAAGAGAGAAGACTTGCACGACATGAAGCAAAAAGACTGATTGGGTATAATCTCCCCCCATGCCTTATGTGAGCACTCCACAAAGCATGTATTGAATATATTACTCATCTCCAAGTTGAAAAATAGCCCAAATTTACAATTAGCACGCTTTAGCTTTTGTGTTTGCTTTTGTCCAAATAAAGAATAAAGTGGTTGGGCGCCCAAAGAGTCGGGCTGTGCCCAAATACAATGTCCAAGAACAAATATTTAAATCGTGCACCCATGCATATATAAAATAATAAATAAATATCAAGCACTTCAATAAATAAGCGCGTCAAAATAAATATTGGTGCCACGCCTAAGATGCGCGCCCATCAAAAATGATAATTTTTTCTAAATTATACATGCTATCGCCCAGTACTTCCCAACGCCACCACTGCTTGCTCTACACATCAACTGAAGTATTTACAATTGTTATAAAAATAATAAAATTAAATCAACAAAAGTGAATACCTAGCAGCCTTCAACTACAAAATAAATAAATTGGTTAGAACTCAATCCTAACCTTAATTTTTTTATGAGTGTGCACTCTAAACTCATAAACGTCCATTAATTTAAATATGTATTTTGCGGAACCACCCGTTATGGAATTAGCCACTTGCACATTAAATTAACAAGATGCCCGAAAAGGATATGCGTCCCCATCGACTTTTCGCAGAAGGAATCCACCTTGTGTATGAGCCTTGGCAATAAATATAATTTTACGGAATCCACTGCAAAACCTCATGGAATCCACTGTGGAATATGCCTCCTGGCATCAATGATAGTTACATGCCTCCCTAGCATATAAACAATGATCACAATAGTCAAACAATGAGTAGTTAATATATGAAAAATACTGCAAACGAGTGAGTACTTTCATTCCTTCAAAAGACATATGCCCAATATGATGATGCCAAAGAGATACATGAACATGGGCAAAAAATGATCAATAGATCTAGCTATAAGCAAAGCATAGAGGTTGCCAACCTTGGCACATTGAGTAAAAACAAGATTGCTACAAGTAATCTTCCATGCAAAATCACCAAAGAGACATAGTACATGTCATCATCAAACTATCCAAAGCTAGAATATGATGTACATCATGAAGCACAAATGGAGTACTCATAGCAAGCTGCAATCTCACATCACTTATGCTAGTATTATTCAATGTAACATTCTCTCCTAGTATCAAACTTGTAACAAGATGGTAGGTGTAAAACCAATGATGATGTGTGGTAACATGAAATGAAGCCCCCAAATCAAGAAGCCAACACTGAGAGAGTAAAAAGATAGAGGATCAGTCAACTGAGTAGCATCAAGTGTTGAAGTAGAAAGTATGTAATCATTTGAACTATACTCCAAGGAATTTATTGCTTCTATCTTACACTAGACTTAGAAACAATGTTGCAATCATTAGAAGATTTGGCATTATCCTCTACACTTTTCCTTTGCCTCTTTTGCACCTATCATTATGCATCTTATGGCATTGCAACCTTATGTAATCTTTTTACCCACAATAATGACAATAAGGGAGGACTTAGGACCATGTGACTTATTGTGTGATTGCCAACAAGACTTAGACTTGCCCTTGTTGGCTTGTGAATCTATATCACAATCATTATTTCCATTACCACCTTGTCTATCTCTCACTATAAGTGCATGAGAAGTATGGGCTACATTAACATTTTTCTTATTTACTTTTTCTATGAGTAAAGCACTTTCTACATCCTTGTGCTAAAAGACACCTTTAAGGAGGATTCAGACCCATAGTAGTATGGAAGGTATCCCAAGGCTCATGCATTGTGATAGACAAGAAAAAGAGACTTAACATTCTCATTTAACTTAGAGCCCTACAAAGTAAGTTGAGTGAAAATGGAATATAACACATTTAAGTGAGAAGACATAGACGTCCCTTTCCTTTCTTCATATGAAGGTCCATGAGTTTCTTAAGTCAATCAATTGTGTTGTAAGACACTTCTTATCATAGAGATCACGAATTATTTTCCATAATGCATAAGCACTGACCTCAATCTCAATGATAATTGAATTATACTTGCTTTGACAATGATAAAATGATGGTAAACTTACATCGCTCATCAAGCTCTTCCCATTTCTCTGCATCATAAAGTTCTAGCTTTATGCCCTCTAATTTCAATGGATTGACTTGCTTCCTTTGCACTAATACTTACCAAATCCGAGTCTTTCAATATCGAAAGTTGTTGCCATCCAACTTCTCTATGTTGAAGATAGCACTATTATTGGAAGCATTTTAAGTAGTTACCATTACGTCTTCTAGAAAAGACGTAATAACAAAAAATCAACCCCAAAAACCAAGCCAAAAAGGGTGCAATAGGAGGAAGATTGAACTGATATACTATTATCTGCAAAAGCAAAAAGCACTAGAGTATTAAAGCCGAGTGTTTACACTCAAAAGAATTGCTCAATATTGATATGGCTATCCATAAAACTATAGTAAATAAATATGTAACTATAGGTAAACATGCAAAAGAGTAACCTTCCATTTCTAGGAGAATTTGGGTAGCAATCGAGATGTACAATACAACTAGTAATGTAAAGATAGAGCATAAACTACTAAGTACTAGCAAAGACTCTCAAAACATCCAAGGTGTTAGGTACATAGATGCATAGCACAATACATACCAAAACAACTTGTTGAAAATAAGTGGTACACGGTGTAGAGGCGAGAGCTCAAGCTCAATTGCCAAGACCCATGGGCTGCTTATTGTTCAAGCGTTTCAAGTGAGCACTAATGGCTGCCTCTCGCATAGTCGACACACTATCCTCTTTACGAGTGTAGTGAGCTTACCTTGATGCTTGATTGAGTTTCTTTCTCTCTCAAGCACTTCGATAGCTCCACGATTCGTGATGCAAGCTCAAGCATCCTCGAGCCTCTTCCTCCAAGCTCCATCCTCCATAGCCATGTGTGAGACGAGAGAAGAGAAGAGAAGAAGAAGAGAGGAGATGGTGGAGGGCTTCACCTCCAAGATCCCTCATCCTCACACACTCACACTCCCTCCCTCAAGCACTCACAAGCAATCAAGAGAAGAGAAGAAGAGAAGAAGAAGAGTCCACTTTGCCACACACCAAAGAATGAGCTCTCATTCACTTTTTGAACTTTATATATATGCCCTAAAATCCCATGGGCGTCCATCCCCTTTTTACATGGCCTTGGCCGTGACCTAGGCCCTTTTTTAATTTTCCTCCTATCTTCCTAGCTTTCTTCCTATTGCCCATCTACCTTTACAATTTGAGAGCCCGACACTCTTAAAATAAATCATGATGCGCCTTGCACTTTTTCTTGTGTGTCTTTTCTCCTTGATTTAGGACTTTTCTACGCTTCTTGTGTTTCTATATTTTTCTTGGCGCGCCTTCGTATTTCATTTCACTTTTGCCTTGGCTTTGTCTTATGCTTTAGATTTTATGAATTTTCTTCTGCTTTAGTTTTTTTGGATTTTCCTCCTTGTTTGTCTGAGGGTTAACATTACCCCCTCCTAGACGAGTGCCAGTCCCATGGCACTGATGCAGAGTGGTTGGAAGGGGTGATGGGTGTAGCCAGATGGCTTTTTTTGAGTTTGTATACAAGCCGTGGTTGAGGGTGTGTTGGAGGTATTTATGCCTTGGAAATTGACTATCATGTTGGATGAATCCTTGTGTGGAGAGAGGCGGATGTGCGGATCCATCTTTGAAATTGAAGATAAAGTTGGACGGCTGGATCCATCGTTTGGCCCTTCATGGCTGCCTTCTCCTGTGTTGTTCCAAATGAGCTTCTTCATTCACTTTTTGATCCGCCTTTGCCTCAGTTTGCCTTCATGAAAACGTTGTCGCATAAAATGGCCCCTCTCGTAGGTGGTTGATAGTCTCAAGTCATTGCGGTTTTGAGGTGATGAGGGTTCGATGAGAAAGGGAGGATTTGTGTGTCAATGGTGACGAGGCTATAGAGGAAGTGAGCTTGGGAAGAAACAAATCACCCGGTTAAGGTGGTGGGGGCCGAGGGCATATTGCATGGATAATGGGGCTGCCGAAGTTGGTGGTTAAGGCCTTTGTTTGTACCTGGAAAGAAAAGAAGGTGCACTACTTGGGGGTGTCTCTGCCTTACCATGGAGTGTAGTGTGCACGTGCTAGTAGAACTGGGAGATGGGTCTAACCTTGGGCAAGCCCTCGGTGGTGTCCCACACTTGAGGACCCAGTTTGTCATAAGGGAGGTGCGATGTAGGGGGCTTAGGGTGACAGGTCTAACCATAGGCAATAATTACCTTCCTAGGTATGTCCTGCCCTTGATGTGCCTAAGCATATGTAGTGGGGAATCAAAAAGGGCTAGGGGATTAGAAACGGCCGACCAAGGCCACCAGACACACCTAACTTGAGAATCCCTAAGTGTAGTGACTGTGACCTTTGTGCATCTTGCTCTGTCTACATGTGATATCTCTTTTCGTTTCCATGTTATGTAATTGCCTTTTTTACTTTGTACCTCCTTGTCTTTCTTTTTCTTCTTTTTCTTTTCATTTTTTTTTTGGGTCCAAGTTACATGGTCGTGACAGAAGTTAGTCTTCGTCATCAGAGTGGGGTGGAGAAGGGGGCCTAATAGATTTGTTAAGGAATTGGCGGCTTTGGAGATACCCCTTGAGGTTTAGGTGGACCTGAAGGGTGGTGGTGGAGAGGAATGGACGATTGCAATGGGTGAAGTGGCTATCATTCATATCCTTTAGAAGAGCTAAGCAAAATGAAGGTAATAGAGCCGTTCACATCATTAGTCGAGTCATCGTGCAACTATCTATAGTGTTAGGATCAAAATGGAGTATTGGGAGGCCGTGCTCCTGTGGGGTGGGGTCTTGCCTAAGGAGTATCCTAAGTAGTCTAAGGTAATTACAAGTAGTAATAAAGGCGGGATCAGGGCATGAAGAGAATTCATTGGTGAAGTGGATTAGGGTATCATACAAGTTCTCTGATGTGAAGACGAGGGCATATTTATATGTAGAACAATGATGATTACAAATTATAGGGAGATCATAGTGGTTGTGAAATCATAGTGGTTGTGAAGACGAGGGCATATTTATATGTAGAACAATGATGATTACAAATTATAGGGAAATCATAGTGGTTGTGAATATTGGAGTTAAAATCTACTCCCACCCTTTGAGGGGGGTAGGGCATAAAGGTTAGGTCATTCTGCTCGAAGGGTTGAGTGTTGCAAAAGGCCATTCAAGTGTCCAGGTTGGCATCGCAAACCCTTCTTCTCCCTTTAGGTTGACATTTATAGCCAGGCATAGACCTTGGCACTTCAAAAACCTTATCCTGCCAAAATTCGGCATCTTCAGTGGCCCATAATGTTGGGTTCTGCTCTCTGTCCTCCAGCCATTTCTGTTCGAGCCTGCTTTCAATGTTAATCACCTCCTCCACCACCTTGATGGGAAAAACCCTACGCAAGGTGGTGGGGAATCGGAAGTTAAAGTCAAAGGGGCTCCTGGATGTTTCTTACCTCTCCCAGATTATAAGGTTGGTGTGGAAGCTTGCTGGGGCATCATCCTCGCATGGTGGGATAGGTGCCTAGGGTGCCCTCACTCCCTTGGCATTCCATTTTCTCCTTGCCTCCTCCACCATTTTTTTTCTTCTTTCCCTTAGTGCCACCTTTCTTTCTATAGAGGTGTTTGCATGTCGCTGCTCTTCAGGCCATGGAGAAGGAGGCAGTGGGACAAGCTCTTCTTCATGTGGTCCGATTCCAAAGTTCACATCCACCTCACTCTGCTGGCTTGGTTCTTTCTGCTCTTCTTTGATGAACTCAAGTACGTCCACTTCCTGCGAGGTTAGGCCTGCCAATAGGAGGTAGTGGCATTGCTCTTCTAGGCTTGGGCCAACTTCCCTAGGTTGTTGTGGCATTTGCAGACTGCTTATAGTGCTCTACGGGCCATTCCCAGTTTCCTTTTCATGGCCTCTATGGACTCTCCCTCCTCTGCCTAGGTGACATCCAATAGAGTATCCAAGAAGGCATGTTGCTACTTTTGGAAGCTCACTTGGGCGGCCTCCACTCTGCTTTTAGCAAGTATTTTTTATTTTTCTACTTGAGCGAGACAGCGTGGCAAGGCTTTAACTCTTTGTTCATTCTAGTTAGCCCATTCTTTTGCTCTCCTTTCCATGTCTCTCCGAGGCTTTCCCCCTACCTCTCTAAGCTAGCATTGTTAGCCTTTGTTCTTGATCTTCCATTTCTCCCTTGAGCTTCTGCTACTCTTCTATGCCGAGACAGCTTCTTGGATTAATCTTTCCACCTCTCTTTCATATCTGTGAGCTCTTTCCTCCCTGAGCTCCTCTAGTTCTTCTGTGGCTTTAGTGATTTTCTCCATTTCATCTTGTAGATATTCGTAGCGTGCCATAATCTCTTCATTGTGTCGTCATAGGCATCGTATGGCCTCGGTTTCTTCATTTAGTTGCACTTGCCATTCTGCTTCTATCTCTTCCTTAGCTGGTAGCTGCTCCTTCAACTTGTGAACTTCCATGTGGGCCATGGCTATTTGGCATGTTTTCTTCAACTGGGATGCAGCCATGGCCTGTTTCTTGGCTTCTAGCTCTGCTACCGTGGTTTTTTCTCCTCTTTGGCTTTCTCTAATTGAGAGAGAAGCTCCTTGACGTACTCATCGTATTCTTCGAGTGGCCTCTCCATTGCGGGGATGGAGGTTATGGAGCCTACCACCTTTTGCCTCTTTGGGTCTTGCCTCGACTCGGTGTATGTCGTAGTCGGCCTTTTGGTTCCTACTAGGGGGTTTCTTCTCCTGCTCCTTGACCCATTTCTTTATTCATGAAGCATTGGACCCAGGCCATTAAGTTGCTGTCATCCACTTGGGTCGTAGAACTGGGAGTGGAGATGGTAGCGGTGGCGGTGGGCATCAAGAGAGTGGGAATGGGGGTGATTGAGGCCTTCTTGCCCTTGCCTTCTTGCACTATAGGTGGCACGAGCTTTGGCACATGGGCGCTTGAGCTCGGCCCTTCGTCTCTGATTGGGCTCATGGGTTCTGGCTCGTCTTGCCTAGACTGCTGCTCAATGGACCTGCGCATGGCGAGGGCCATGTCTTCCTCCTCCTTTTTTCTCAACTCCTCCTCCTCCTCCTCCTCCTGCTTTCTCCTTCTTTCCTCCTTGGCCTTTTTGGACTCCGTGCGAGCCTTTTGCAAGTCCATCTTTTCTTGTTTTCTCCTCTCATCTTCTTGCTTTTATAGTGCAATTTTCTTCTTCATCTTCTTAGCCTTTCCTCGGCTAGTTTGCTCTTCTTGTTCCGTGTTTTCTCCCTCTCACTTAGTGTCCTTTCGCTGGACTATGCCTCCTATTCCTGGTGAGGTGGCGACCTGTTTGGTGTTTCATCCACTCCTTCTCCTGCTTCTTCCTACACTTACCCCAAGGCTTCCCTGATGATAGTAGTGAGAACCCCACCAAATCCAATGGTTGCAGCCTTTGAAGATGAAGCTTTCCTTTTAGCCTTAGTGGTAGGAGATTCTCCTCTGACAAGCTGTCCTACCGTTGCCAAAGCCTTTGCCGAGGTTTCAGTGGTCTTTGTCACAAAACTATTGAGAGTCACTTCATCTAGCGATTGTCCTGCAATGCTCTCTATCAGGGGGACATTAATGCGACTCATGATGGTTTTGTACCTTTGACTAGAAAACAACACGTGCACCATCTTGGCTTGGAGTTGGACTTTGGGATTCGGAATATCTGCCAAGATGATGCCGTCATTAGTGTGGACCTTTACCTTGTCCATTCGTAGCGAGGCATATATATCTCTCTTCGGCTTCCTCTCTACTTTGTTTTCCAAGCCCAATGCCTTTTCCACTGGCTCTAGGGTCAATTCAATCTGCACCCGACGAGTTTCCTCTCCCTCATGCACAGTTACGATATCATGGTTCCTGTGGAAAGTCCTCAAAAACTCTACACAGTGGATGTAGTCTACCCCCTGGCTTACTGCTTTCACGCATTTCTATAGATTGCATTGCTCGATGATCTGTCTCACAGCCCATTCTTCAATGGCCACATCTTCTAGGTTGAAAATATGCTAAAACTTAACTGGTTGAAGGCTCGTGTTTCCATAGAAAGATCATACTTTGCATGTTCTTTTTCCCCGCAAAAGGTAGTTTGCCATCCTTTTCTTGGCCTGCCATGATGGGTGCATGTCATGAAACCATATTCACCATTAGTGTTATTCAAAATAATCACAAAAAAGGGAACAATTACATATTTGCTGAACTAAATTGCTTAAGTGTAGAAATCGACTTTTCTTCCAATTAGTCTGTTGATTTCAAATTTTATTGACCCTTTCTACAGTCACAAGTTGTTGCATCCTACCAATGTGTGCCTTTCCTTTATTTTTTTCCTTGTGTGTTTGGTTTGATTTACCTCACCCTTACCTTTGCCTTGTGGAATTGAGAAGAATCCTTCCTAGGATTGAAGGCTAGAGTGTGAAGGACGCGCTGCACATGGGCATAGTGCTTTACTTCCGCATGAGCCAAGTATAGAAGTTTGGATTATATTCCATGTGGGCGTACCGGTTCATGTCGAAAGGTTGGATGCCAAGCTGGGTGATGTAAGTAAGGACATCGAGCAAGAAGTCACTGGAGTCCATGCGACTAGCAATGTGGAGCTCCTCCTCAGTAAAAGGATGTGATCTAAGTAGGGGTGTCCCTGAATATGTTCTTCCATGGGTCGGTCACGAATGGTCGTTAATACTCTATAAGAGGTTGGAGCAACATAAGTTGGTTCGTATTCCAATGTTTTAATTGCGCATCGTTGCTCGGCATTTGACATGACCTGACATCCCTCGAGCTCCCATTGAAGGCAAAGAGTGTACCATTTTTTTAAAGAAAGGGGAGTTGTTGGCTGCAAGCTATTTCAAGTCTTCTATTTCTTGTTCGTTTGGCACAAGCTGTGCGCTTGTCATATGAAGGGATGAGGCGTTGTTGCTGTGCTTGTTCGTGGGAAAACTTAGTGGCAATCAGCTCCACAGTTGCTTCGAAAGCTTTGACAAACACGAATTCCGATTATTTCCAAGAACAAGGGAGCGTCCGTAAATCTGTCGCCACAAGTTCCTCTAAGAGTCCCAAGTCTAAGCGGTCATAACTTTTAGCAAGCGGCATGAAAGTCACGTCCAAGCGTCTAAGGCAAGCAACCAAGTCGTCCTCATATTTTTAGCTAAGTTAGTGGCCAGAGTTATAATTGATCACCACTCATAAGAGGGTCTAAGGCTGGTAGGTGGTTGAGGTTTGACAGAACTAGAGAGTTCAGCAGCTAATGGTCGCAGCTTGGTTTGCTCCTTAGGTTGTAACTTGGCTTTATGTTAGATGAGTTTAGTTGTAGTTGCGGTTGTCATGCTACTAGCTGCTCCTGAGGTTTGAGGGATACCATCAGCTTTGGATTTGGGCATTTTGTTAGTAGCAGGCTACGATTTTGGGTGATACATTGGTTTAGGTGTTGTTGATCTAGGTTTTGGCAGGTCTATGGACTTGGTAGCCCGATTCTATTATGGCCTGAGTGTCTCTAACTCATTGTTTCATGTGGCCAAGTGGTGTTTGAGTAGGAATTTTGGTTGTTTTGGATTTGGGTAGCCAAATCCAGGGGTTACCCTCATAGTAGCCTTGCACTTGCAATAAGGTTTTGGGAACCCATCACGGCTTGACCGTGCATCGATGTTTATATTTCGTCTTGGCCTCCTAGGTTTCGAGATTGGGCACTTAGCTCCACGAGGATGTGGGTGTTTGCTTTGAGGTGGCAGTCCTTGATGTTTAGGTACCCATTTGAACTGGGGTTTCTTGGCTTCAATGTTGGGTTTAGTGGGTTGCCCGCATTGAGGTTTGGCAGGTTGTGATGAGTCATGACCCCCCCTTAGACTTGATAGTGGGATTCTCTACCGGTGGCTTTGCAAAATTGGAAGGAGTCATGCCGCCCTTCCTTGCTAAAAGATGTAACTATTCGGACGTTGCCTATGGCTAGGTGGATACGTTGCGACTCGTAGTCGACAATATAACGAGCTCGCTTCTTAAAGGTTCATCCTAACAACAAAGCTATGCTTGCATATTTAGTGTTGGGCAACACATAGAAGATCATTGATATGCTTTCAGATCCGATAGAAACTACAACCTAGCACTTTTCCAAAAGTGTGTAGGGTCAGTCTCCATAAGGGCTGAGCTTAGCATTAGTGGGTTGTAATTGCAGTTTGCCAATTTGGGTCCAATGGTCATGGGTTAAGACATTAAAATCAGCTTCCTCATTGATCAATGCATTGATGGTGCATGTGTGCTTGGCAGTGACTATTATGCTTAGGTAAGCTGGTTCTACAGCTTCCTCATCCTCATCGTCCATCTCACTGATAGTGGCTACTCGTACGTGGACAGATGGTGCAAACATTGGAGGCTCATGCAATGGGTGTGTGGGAGGGAAGCACTTCTTTATGTGGCTGCTGTTGAAGAAACCTATGCCCTCACCTTCTAGGGTTCCAAGTTCTACGTTGCCATTTTGGTTGATGGTTCGAACCCTAAAGGGGCATAGCCCTTGAAACTTCAGTTTCTACTTATGTCCTTTGACTGAGTATAGCAGCACTAAGTCACCCTGTTCAAAGTTGCGCTACTTGAAATGCTTGTCAAACTAGCATTTGCATCTTGCCTTCTCACATATTGGCGCATGGGTGGCTAGAAGTCGGGTTTTCGATAAGCGTTCGAGCTCAATTAAGTGTTTTGTCCTTGCCTCTTTCCCATCCCATCTCTCTTGAAGGGCTATCCTGAGGCTAGGTACAAAGAACTCCAAGGGTAGAATTGCCTCTGTACCATAGGTCAACCTAAAGGGGGTCTGCCCTACAACCGTCTTATAAACTGTGTGGTAGGCTCACAAGGCCGCCATCAACTTGTTATCCCAATCACTGCGTGAAGCAGAGATAACCTTGGTCAGGACATTTACTAAGATTTTATTTTTGGATTCAACTTGACTGTTTACTTGAGGGTAATAAGGTGAAGATTTCTGATGGATGATTAGAAAGGAGGACACTAGGTGAGCTATCACCTCGTTGATGAAGTGTGTACCTTAGTTGCTGACTAGTTTGATGGGGCAACCAAACTGCGAGATCAGCTGCTCCCATAGGAACTTGGTAGTGGTCCTAGCGTCATTTTTTCTCATAGCTCGTGCTTTTGCCCATTTTTTTAGATAGTCGGTGGCCACAATGATTTACACAATTGAGACTACAGCACTTTGCAGGCTATCGCATCTCCGCTGAAATGTCCTCATGTGATTCTGCCGTGTGCCTCTGTCAGTACATTGCACATCTCATGCTCACACATGCATCTGCACAGTAACCCGTCTTGCCCTGACCTGTAGCGTTGGCATGCTATCAATTGACAGGGTTGGATTTTCAGGATGGGCCACCTAAGTCGGGGGGCCTTTTCTATCGGCCGTTTCGGTAGTCCCTGCCCAAGTACTTGAACTATGTCATCTACCCACCAATATGGCATCAATTTGGCTCTAAACAAATCCTTTTCGCGCTGGATAAACGAAATAGATGCGCATTTGGCAGTTCATCCACAATGCCTTGTCCAACAACTTCTCCTATGGGGACATGAGACAGATGGTCGGCCATGTAATGCTTCTTCTCTTTATGCACCGCCATGGAGAAGTCAAACTCCAAAAGTAGAAGGAGCCATCTAGTGATGCGTCCTGTAGCACATGGTTTGTTAACAAGATACAACAAGGCTTGATGGTCAATAAAGAAGGTAAAAGGCTAAAAGATAATGTCAAAATTTCTTTATAGCAAACACCATGGCCTCGCCCTTTCTCTCAGTTGTTGAGTAGTTAATTTTGGTCTCAGTGAGTTTTTTGCTAGCAAAGCTCATTGGGTAATCTAGGTTGTGTTCACCAAGTTGGCACAACACAACTCCTATGACGAATTTCAAAGCATCAACATGAACATGAAGCGTGAGAATCCAATCTGGAGCTCATAGAATTGGTGCCATGGTCAAAGCCTTTTTCAGTTTCTCATACGCAAGTTGGCATTCCTCGATCCATTCGAATATGATCAACAGCTTGTATAGAGGTCTAGCAATCAATGTATAGTTCAACACGAACCATCGATAATACCCTGTATGGCGTAAGAAGCACTGAACGCCCTTGGAATTAGTTGGGGATGGAAGATCGACAATGACCTTGATCTTTGAGAAATCTGTGGCAATGCCATTCTTCAACACCACATGTCCTAGGATGCATCCATGCTTCACCCAAAACTGGCACTTCAAGGGGTTCAATGAGGGACGGTATAGTCAACATCATTCAAAGACCGCTCGGAGTCTGTCTAAGTGTTCTCTTCAAGTAGAGTGAACTACACAAGTCATCCACGAAGACATCTAACTCATTCCTTAGCATGTCTTTGAATATTATACACATCAGTCGTTGGAAGGTGGTTGGCACGTTAGTCAACACAAAAGGCATGACTATGTAGGCAAAGACGCCCCATTCAATGGCAAATGCAGTCTTATGCCTATCGTTAGGATGCACTTGCACCTGATTGTATCCAAAGAAACCATCCAGAAAATTGTAGGCCTCTTTGCCAGCCACTCTCTTGAGCACGTGCTTGGTGTACGATAGTGGGTAATTATCTCTCTTTGTAGCTACGTTTACCTTCTTATAATTGACATGCACTCTAATCTTTCCATTCTTCTTTAATACGATGACTATGGGGGAAACCCAGTCCATGTGTTCAATTTCCTAAATGAATCCTGCTCTCATTAGCTTGTCAATTTCTTCCTTGACGGCATGGGCATGCTTTGGATTCACGGGATATGGTGGGGGCTGCTTCACCGGTGTTGCGACATGTGTCATGGGTATGTTGTGAGTCACCACACTCAGGTCTACCCCTTTGAGCTCTTCTAGGGACCAAGCAAAGACGTCTATATACTCTTGCAAGAGAGTAATGAGACTTGCTTCATCTTGCTTAACCAAGTCATTGGCTATAAAGACAGGTTGTGGGGTCTCTCCTTCCCTGGCTAAATTGACCTCTTTGACCTTGGCGGGTCCCTCGATTGGTTTGCTTGCTTGCCCCTGTTGTTTGGCTCCCAACAAGATCACCACCCTATCTCCCTTTTTGAACTTCGTGAATCACTTTGGCAAGTCTTGTAGTTTTTGATGCTTTTCTGTCTGCATATCTTTAGGCAGCTTCCGTTGTTCCTCCCTTAACTGTTGGTGTCTTAGGTGGACACGTAGGTCCCCCCTTGGTGCATCTAGTCTTGGGGGGCCAAGTTATTTCGGGACCACTGTCTGCGTTGACTTTTGACTTAGAATCAAACACTTTGTCTTCGCTAGAAGAGGACTCTCTCCTGGTGGTTGTAGCTCAGAAGGTGAGTTCGTTCACAGTAGTGGTGCATCACTCGGTTGGGCTAGGCCTGCTTGCTCGTAGTCGATTGTGCATGTGTGCTCCAACCAAATTCGATCGCAGTCCTTGTGCCGGACTCCCTTCTCTATTCTAAGGGCACTCTACTTGCGTGGTTCGGAGTCTACCTGTATTTGTTTGATTATATGTCCCCCAGTGTCGTGTTCTATAATGTCGATTTCCCTTTTGCTCTCATCAACTGAAGGAACAACAGTCTTCATATTTGTCATTAGAGCTGTCTCTATCCAATTGCTCATCATTTTCCAAGTCTTGATATATCTCTTCTAGTAGGTTGGGGCTTAAAGCCCAATTGTACCTCAAGTTTAAGTCGTGCACTTTGGAACATTGCCAATTAGGATCGTCCAAGAGATCTTGGAGTGGCTTGAGGTTAGTTGCTGGATTGCTAGCCAACTTGTCGATCAAGTACCCTAGGATCTCCAGGAGCTCTCGTCTATTGTTTAGGACTTGGAATGCAACAGGGTTGAGTCTTCCAAGTGAGTTTCCAACCATCATGTAGACTGGTACTAAGGGTGTGTCCTTGGGCTTGCCACACGCCTTGATGGCTTGTTCGTACTTCTCATTGTCTGAGAATGGCAGGACGATGGTAGCAAGAACATGCATTGATCCTCTAGGGCACGGGATATACTTGGTTAAGGCCCCATAGGATTTCCTAATCTGGCCGCCACCGTTCAATGTGGTGGAGATGGCATCCAAGCAATTGGCGTAGTCTTCCAAGTGTCCATCTCTACTCTTACGACCTCCATTCGATTGCCTAAGAAGATGTGACCATTGCTCCAATCTTCTACGATGACTCTCGTGTTGTGCATCTAGGGTCGGCCTGGCAGGATGTCATAGTCCACTCCCTCCATGACTATAAAGTCAACAGAGAATTGGATTCCTGTGATCTTTAGTGGCCAAATTTTCAACACTCTGAATGGTCTCACCTTCATCCCATTAGCTAGCGTGACATTGAAACTAGCAATCTCGACCAGTGGATTACCCCAAGTTTGGAGTACTGCATGGCTTAGCACACTCACTCTTGCCCCCGTGTCCACGATTCCCTTTCTTGTGACATCCCCTAGCAGGATTGCATGCATTTTCGTGCCTTCCCAGACGTGCAAGGATTTAGGCATGGAGTGCAGCATTAGACTCGGTATTTACATTTTTGCATTGTGCTTAGGCAAGTATGTAGTAACTGGCTCATCTGATTTCTCGATCCATTGTTTTAGCTTTTGCCATAGCATTGGATGATGCCTAAGCATGTCGCCTAAGCTTAGAGTCACAGGGGTGGTCACCAGTGTGTTAATAAGGAGGTTGCTTGCCGCTTGCCTTTCTCCCAACTCTGTTGTTCTTGGCCGATGGCACTGATTGGTTTGCTGGTCTGGTGCATTTAGACTTTGTTTAGGCAGCCCTACTTGTGGTGCCATCTCCTCCCTTGATTTTGGTCGTGGGAGAGAGACTGGATTGCTTATGCTTGAGAGATCATCGATCTCGTTTTCTAGTATGGGCTCAATGTCTTTTAGGTGCTCATGGGCCTCCTTCACCCACTCTTTCACCTTCTTGATGGCTTTGAGTTGGCGCTTCGAGTTGGGGTACCGCGGTATTCTAGCCGGGTTGGGATCACCTAAGCATAGTCCAAAAGCTTAGGTCTACTGTGGTATTCTAGCCAGGTTTGAGCATTGTATTTGTTCACTAACTGCTAGATAGCCTCAGGAAAGTCTCCTAGGTCAAGTTCCTTGTTGCTTCCATGGCTTGAGTTGCCCTCTTCCATATCTAGGACTTCCTGTTGTACCAAGTTGTCGATCAGGTTGATGAGGTCACGAAAATCCACTTCCTCGATAGTGTCGGTCCTTGCTGTGTCTGGCTCTTCGATCGCATTTCTCACCTGGTCCTACTTTTGGGGATTCAATCACCCTTTTATGTCTTGGGATCTTCTCCTAATGGTGGGTTCCTTCAAGGTTTTATGTCTAAGTGAGTTCCTTGTTAATTGCAACCAGTCCTCAACTTACCCTCACTCTGTGTGTGTGTATACGGGTGTATTCTTTTCAGTGCAATGTGCGCAACCAATCTCTTCACTCTCTTTAAGTGTGTTTTGGGTGTTGAAAATCAGAGTGAGTGAGAAAACAAATGGTCTGCATAGCTCTAGCGCTCTTATCTATAGGTTGGCTTGATAGGGTTGTGTGTTTGGTTTCTAGCTGTCCTTGCCAGCTTTTAAGGTTTTTCGCCATGCTATTGTGTTCAGCTTGTTAAGGGTCAAGTTGGGGTCTTACAACCAGCCCCACAATTCGATGCAAGTCACGCTTCTCGTTGACCGGGGTTTGTCAAATTTCTAGATTTTCTTTCTCAGGCTATGTTCGATTTACCAGTGTCCAATTCTAGGAATTGGTCAGATTGTCACAATCAGAGAAGGTGTCTAATTGGACGGCTTGAGTTGGTCCGATTGGGATATGACCGATTCTCGAAATCGGAGAGGGATGCTTGGTTTGATTCAAATGTATGTTCGATCGGACAGGTCTCTAGGTTCAATTCTGTGGTCCGATTGTTGCGATCGGACTCGATCAGAGGGAAATGGTGTGTCCGATTTCTTCTCGTTTGATTCTCAGAATCGGATGGAAGTGGTATGTCTAATTCTACACATCCAATTCTCAGAATGGAACAATGTCTTTGGTCCAAGTCGCAAAATTGGACGTCTGATTCTGGTAATCGGACACTGGGAAGAGCATCCGATTCTACTCGACTGAAAACGCATATCGATCACAATTTGCTAGAAATCTCCATCCTAATGTTGCCACTACCTCCAAGAACCTCCAGAAATCAAGCAAGGGTGTAGGCCTAGGGCATCCTATTCTTGAATCTTGCAGAAAGCTCCGATACGCTCCAATCAATCCAATGTAGTCTCATGACATGCAAGCTCTCTCTCTCTCTCTCTCTCACACACACACACACACCCCAAGCCAGGATTGCAAATGAGGCTTTCCTTGGTCACCTAGGACCTTAAACCCTTGCTCAGCACCACCTTAGCCTTCCCGATCACTCCCCTTGTGACTCTGACACATTTGAGCACTCTTTTTTCCCATTTTTTCCTTGTTTGTGCCCTATTCAGGCTTGTTTTATGCAGCGAACCCTAAGCTTTCCACTCTGATTTCTCCCTTCTATCCTACTCTAAACGCGACAAAATCAAAAGCAAAGTACTAAAATGATTTCTCCTACTCAACTAATCATAAAAAACTGAAAATACTTACTTGTAGCACATATTAAAAACCCAAAACCTCCTATCTATCTCAAGCTCTAGTTCGGGGATGAAACCCTTACTTCGTGCTCGATTTGAAGTGCGTAAGCGCTCAAGCTTGAATCCATTGGTCCCAGTAATGGAACCAAAATGTAGAGGTACAACTGTCAAGACTCATGAACTTTTCAAGCATTTTAAGTGAGCACTAATGGCTACCTCTCACATAGCCAATGCGCTATAGTGAGCTTACCTTGATGTCTGAATGAGTTGCTTCCTCTCTCAAGCACTCCGATAGCTTCACGATTCATGATGCAAGCTCAAGCATCCTGAAGCCTCTTCCTCCAAGCTCCATCCTCCATAGCCATGCACGAGACAAGAGAAGAGAAGAGAAGAAGAAGAGAGGAGATGGTGGAGGGCTTCACCTCCAAGATCCCTCACCCTCACACACTCACTCCCTCACTCACTCACACTCCATCCCTCAAGCACTCATAAGCAAGCAAGAGAAGAGAAGAAGAAGAGTCCACTTTGCCGCACACCAAAGAATGAGCTCTCATTCACTTTTTGAACTTTCTATACATGCCCTATAATCCCATGGGCATCCATCCCCTTTTTACATGGCCTAGGCCCTTTTTTCCATTGTCCTCCTATCTTCCTAGCTTCCTTCCTACTGCCCATCTACCTTTACAATTTGCACGGGTGAGAGCCCAATGCTCTTAAAATAAATCATGATGCGCCTTATGCTTTTTCTTGTGTGCCTTTTCTCCTTGATTCAGGACTTTTCTACGCTTTTTGTGTTTCCATATTTTTCTAGGCGCGCCTTCGTCTTCTGTTTCACTTTTGCCTTGGCCTTGTCTTCTGCTTTAGATTTTACGGATTTTCTTCTGCTTTAGATTTTTTGGATTTTCCTCCTTGTTTGTCTGAGGGTTAACACACGGTGTTTGAATCAAAGGTAAATTAATCCATAGTCTTAAGCCTCTATAGTGACAATATATACACAACCTAATAAAGTATAAGAGAGTCTTCCATTGACTCAAACAAACCAAGATCTACAAAGAAAATACCAAGTACTCCTGTTGAAAGAAAATCTTAAGCATCCAAAGTAGCAAAAGAAGCTCAATGCATAGAGCTCATAGCATTTGGGTACCCAAAGTACACCATGTATATACCCAAGAGCATAGACCTTCAATAAGTCTTCAAGCCCACAAGTGGAAATCACTAAACCAAATAGGCATTGCCTAAATGAAATCAATTGACCTATCCAAGATTTAGAGCTCAATGTAAGCATATTTGGAGATAAATAACAATGCCAAGCATCAAATAACCATGTAGTATACCCCCAATAGTGTAGGCATTTAATACATAGACATTAACTGTGATTGGTGTCCAAACTAAAAGTGTTCTATTTCTTTGTAAAATAACGAATTGAAAAATGTACAATATCAACTACATGATTCCTCAAATATGTAGTTCTCATCGCCCTCTAAAATATCTTATCCGATATCGTATACAAAAGTTATGGCCAAAATATAAAAGTGCTATCAAGCTACCATAGCTACACACAACTTTTATAGCATGCTCTATATCCACTAAAAAAAATGGATAGAATAGCTACAAACTAAATTCTTGAAATGATTTTTTACTTTCTTCTCTATTGTGCATGCATTTGAGAGGAAGAAAATGGAAGAAATGTTGATTTCTCTTCTCTTGAAAGGCTTCAATGTTGCTAAATATTTTTGAGACTCAGAAACCTTTTTCTAAGCATCCGAAGCAAAGATATTTTCATAGTTTCTAGCTACTAATGGTTACCTAAATCAATGCCAAAATGGGCTATTGCAACCCCTATTGAAATATCAGAGTGGAAGTATAAGATTATGCACAAGAGGGAGAGAGAGAGCTCAAGTACAAGAAGAAGATCTTACTAAGTGAGTTGTTCAAAAGTACAACTAGTACACTCTCCTCAACTGTGAGAGTGACCTTTAGGCAGTTTATATAGCATCTAGATGGCTAGGGTTAGGGTTTCCCCCTGCCCTCCAATTCATTTACACCCACCTACCCTTATCCACCCTTGCATGCATAAGGTTCACATGCCGATCTTTGACCACCCCCCCTCAGAGTGCCATTGGACTACAAGGCATGTTAAGGCCCCCCCGTAAACAAAATGGGATGCCTTTATAAATCAACCTACAAAAGTGCTTATAAGTAGAGGATTTATAGTGTTTAGAAAAGTCTATCTTCAGATGTTTTGGAGACAAAGTTGTCCTCCAATTCTTTGGGCACTTCAAGGGTGGTAGGACATTTACTGGTAATGTGCCCTGTCTTCTTACATTTTTTGCACTTCATTTTATTGGGATATTTTTTCCAACAATTACTGACAAGATGTCCCTTCTTATTGGGAGCATTTGGTGGAGACTGTATGAACCAGGAGTTGCTTATGGGTTGTTGAAGTAGATCCTTGGTTTATTTTCTCCTCATCTAAGCAGGACTGGATGGTGCTTTCCAAAGTTGGATCAGGGATATTGGTAAGGGTAGTGATAAGGGTTGGAAAAACCTTATTTACAACCTTCAAGAGGATAGCAATGGCATCTTCATCATGAATTAGTGCTTGAGCGGAGGCTAGTTGTGCCATGAGCCCCTTCATGTGAGAAGTAAACTCACCTAGGTCTTCTCCTTGTTTATGCTCCAAGCTAAAAAAATCGATCTTTAGGAAAATTTTGGAGTTCTTCCCTATAGCAGCATAGAGCTTTTCAAGCTCATCCCATTTCTCCTTGGCAACAGTAGAGAGTTGGTCAATATGATGAATTAGGGACTCATCTACATGAACCATGATGATGGATTGAGCTCTTTCATCATCTTCTATATCAAGTGGGTTTGATGGGTCAATAACCTTGGTCCCTTTGATGAAGGGCCAATAGCCGCGTTCCATCATCTTATACTTCACCTAGGACTTGCCAGGGATGGAAGTCTTTTCCATCAAACTTACGAATTTGAGGCTTAACATTGGCATAAGCCATGGCCATAATAGGAAGGTCTTACTGATTGCCCTAGGCAATGGCAGTGTCTAGTCCTTTACAAATGGCCAAGTATGAACCAACTAACAAAAATGATCTATGTGTTTATAAATGCCTAATAGTCTTATTGGGTGGACTTAAAACTACAAGGATGAAAAGGGTTAAAAATCATACACGTGTAATACCTCGAAATAAGTTTTTGGCGGTCCTTTCCTTTGGACAACCCTTGGTTTAGGTTTTACTGTCTTCCTGGGCTTCAATGAAGTGAACTTTGATTGGACCTTTGGCTCCTCCCCACCTTGTGGTTTAGTGGATGAATATTTGGTTGTGCAAGGTTAATCGAGAACTTTGACACTTGGTGAAGAGTTCGAGGAGATTTCAATTACATCCATGCTCTTGTTTCATCATAAGGCAGCAGCAACTAATGACACTAAATGCCTTTTAGTGAAGCACTCATCTCAAGGTTAAGACTACTTGAGATACTTAAGTATCTACCATGACTAGCTTAGTGATTATAGGGTTAATTAATAGTATTTAAAAACACTAATTGCATTGTAGCATCCGAGTGTGTGAGTAGGCGTAAACTGGCGAAGTGATTTTATTAACAAGGAACACATTAAGGGGGAATTAAGAAGAAACAAACCTACCAGCAGGACTTGCAACATCCTTGGGTCTACGTGGACAAACCAAGATATCCAACATTGAGAAGTGAATAGCCTTAAACCCCCTGAAAACTGAGTGGACAAAGGAATGGACCACTATTGGAGACATGTCCTTTAGCTAACCTAATTACCCTCATTGACACCTTAGTGGTTCAAGAGACCACCAATATGATAGGTGCTAGCACAGACACAAGCAATGAAGACCTTGACCTAAGCAATTTTCTAGTTGACATAAAGCAACTCATATCATGATACGACCATCAAATGAAAATAGCACACCAAAGGAGATTTGTAGATGAAATCATAGCCAATCTCAAGGAGGAGAGGAGGCTAGGAAGAGTTTCCCTGCAATGCTTAGCTAGCTACAACTAGGAGCAACTTGCTCATAGGCT
The DNA here is from genome assembly GCF_053477565.2 of Lygodium microphyllum. Taxonomy (NCBI): domain Eukaryota; kingdom Viridiplantae; phylum Streptophyta; class Polypodiopsida; order Schizaeales; family Lygodiaceae; genus Lygodium; species Lygodium microphyllum. The sequence goes on along the minus strand of NC_141147.1, from coordinate 75,142,985 downwards.
ACACTAGGAAATAGAGCTTAACAAGGTCCAACAAGTTCTAGCCATTGCAGGCAAGGGGTGAGAGCATTAGAGGCTGATCTTATATTGAGTGAGCTCCTCATCATGAAGCAGCTATTGAGATAACACTGCCACAAAGCAAAGTGAGGCAACCCTAGTAACTTCATTACTAGCTGGATTAGGAATCACTCCAAATGCTAGAAGCTAGACCAATATACCTATAGTTGCAAAGAGACTCGAGAAGTATTAGATGGGTAACGATCCATATAGATTTGTTGAGAAATTTGAGCATGTGTGCGAGGCAAACAATCTCATGGACCCCGCTCGTGTTCAAGCTTTTAGACTCTACGTAGGAGATAAGGGATGAACTTGGTTTACTAGCCTAGACAATGCTAAGCACAACAACTTCAATAACCTAAATGGCCTTTTCATTAAAAGATTTTCCAAGGCTAGATACTCAAACAACCTCATTGTGAGGCTGAAGAATGTCAACCAAAAAGACAAGGAGGAGATCCAAGACTATGCCATTCATGTGAGAAGTCTCTACAAGAGGATTCCAGCATGACGAGTGACCCAATGAGAGAGTAGTCTCCACTGTGTTTATCAATGAAATCCAAAACAAAGAGCTCTATAATGCCTTAGCTAGTAACTTGAAAGGGACATGTTAGCCAGGGTCTTTGAAGAGGCAATATGTGTGGATGACTTGCTGAGAGAGAGAAACTCAAGAGTCACATTGTAAGAGAATATCACCTCTAGGAATACCAAGAGAACCACAATCCTTAGTGATTGGTGAAGCCATGGCATGCAGGATAAGGGAAAAGACATTGACCAAAACCAAGAAATAGTTGACTTGAAGTTAGAGTTAGCCAAGCTACAAGAGATATTGAGAAGGCCAGTGCGACCCCATGTGCAATGTGTGCATTGTGGTGGGAATCATATCCCAACAGAGTTGAATATCTCGACCTTAGATCATGGCCTTGTGCTAACTCTGGTAGGTTTGGACATGATGCATTGCACTATCAGTTGCCAAGAAGGCTCCCATACCCACAACCCTATACTCAACCCTACTATCCAGGGAACATGCAGCCCCAACTTTGAAAGAGGAGCTCCATTTTCTCTTCCATTTCCTAATGACTTGAAGCCAGTTGCCCCTAGGATGGGCATCAAACCCATGGGAATCCCAAGGCCACTTGGACCATAGTGACCCATCCACCAAGTGATGCCCTGATACACTTTGTAGAGGAGCCAATAAGAATGAAATGTATGTGAATCCTTATGTCTCCTATGACGAGGAGGGTAATCTTATACTGATGGACTTTAGACCAGTGCCAGTTATGGCTTTAGGCAGGGGAAGAGGTAGAGATCTAGGAGGGGGCCTAAACCAAGGGCCACTAGCATGTTGGACCTATGGACATCCAAGGCACATTTCATCGCCTTGCCTTGAAAAAGGAGTAGGTAAACAAGGACAAGGTTGATTTGAGATGTCCAGAGTATGGAGTTATGCATTTGTATGCTGGTTGCCCTAGATGGAAACCCTCCACTATTATGGCAATTTGCCTTGAGTATCACTTGGGCTCTTTAGTGTCAAAACACTTGATGTTTTAGCCTCTCCAATCCCACTCAATGTCATGACCTAAGCTCAAATGAAGCATGCCAGTATATCATTACATGGACCTAGCAACTTAGATGCAATGTCTGAGGGAAAAAAGATTTTAAGAAGGAGAAGGAAGAGGGCGGATGCCAAGATAACATTCAAAACTAATAGTGCCACTACATTGACCAAAGGGAAATAGTTTACAAACATAGAGGTAGAAACATCTACTCCTAAGATAGTGGCAAAGGGAAGTTCTAAGGTTGGAGAATACCCTGACCTAAAATACCAATTAGAAGTTATGGATAAAGTCAAAGAGTGTGTAAGAGAAGCTTAAGCGCACCTGCAAGACACATAGCATGTCATGGAGGATGAGATTAATGAGCTCGCTAATGTGAGTCCACCGGTCTCCCCTATGCACTCAAGATCAAGAGACACATCAATACCCCATGTAGCACCACACAAGTGGAATTTAGATGTTGCAGATAAATGAACTGCCTAACAACATTGGCAAATAATCCTTGAGTTAGAGGAAAAGGAAAAGGTTGTTAATTTGCTCACAATACGGATATCAACTACTATAACCTTGCAGGAGAATTGCTTAGCTAAAACCCCATGGTATGACAAGTGTTGAAGCAATGGGTAAAAAGACCCAATAGACATAGAGCGATCGACTTGCTGGACCATGACACATAGATGCATATACCAAGCTTAACCTTGAACCCATTATCTAGATCCCTACAAGTGAATGCCTTTTGGGAGGGCATGGAAATGCATACACTCTCACCTCTTGTTACACTAGGTGATGCCTCATGGAAATGAATTGTGGACAGAGGCTTATTATCCACCTTCTTGATAATCCATCAAAAATCCTCACCATATTACTTTGAAGCCAACAGTCAAGCTGAAGCCATAAATGAAATCCTAGTGACTGTCCTAGTCAAGGTGGTCTTTGCCTAATGAATGACTGGTACAATAAGATAATGGTAGCATTATGGGATTACATGACAACCTATAAAATTGTCGTAAGACAGATGCCATTCAAGCTGACCTATGGAACTGAAGAGTTCTTTGTTCCAAGCTTGAGAATAGCAATTCAAGAGAGATGGGATCGCAAGAAAACATGGATAAATTTCCAAGCTTGAGTTCTTTGTTCTAAGCTTGAGAATAGCAATTCAAGAGAGATGGGATCGCAAGAAAACATGGATAAATTTCCTTGTAGAAATAGAACACCTATTTGAAATCCACCTCATTGCAACCCATACCCTAATCTGCAAGAAGGCATGAGACAAGAATTGGTTTGACAAGCATATCAAATGACACAACTTTGAATGAGGAGACTTGGTGTTGTTGTACTCTGTCAAGGGTCATAAACAAAAGATGAAGTTCAAGGGGTTGGGACCTTTCAAAGTCCGTAACATTAGTTGAATTAGCAATGTGGAGCTTGAGACCCTGGAAGGAGAGGGTATAGGCTTTTTCAATGGCAGTCACATCAAGAAGTACTACCCTCTATCACACCCACTACATGACCCTCCAGTGATAAGACCACCCATGAATGTTAGAGTGGCAACAATCACAAGCTTGGAGGATGAGGACAAAGAAATAGTAGCACTAGCCTACTTGTGCATAAAGGTAAATTCCCAAAAGGCACAAACCTTTGATACATTAATCGACAAGGGAGCTGACAACAATATCCTCACATATGATCATTTGACCCTCATTGGTCAGCCCCAAGTGCAATCGACTAATGCCAAGCTTAGTCCAATTGGGGGGCAATCATATTCACTATTAGGGAAGTGCAAAGTAATGGTTTTTATCAAGAATGAGAGCCTCCCAATCATCTTTTATGTACTATCTAACAAAAAAGATGTTGGCAAGGAATCACTTTTAGGTCGCACTTCAAGAAATAGGCTCATTGCAATGTTGACTATGACTCTCAATGCATCCACCTTACCATAGTCAATGTTAGGATAGTCACGGCTTTCAACAAGGGTACCATGGCTTCACCAAAGCTCATAGTGCCACCAGTAGGTTAAACTCGGTGCCATTCCTAAGGAGGGGGTAGTGAACCCACACAAACATCCACAGTGGGAAATACTCGCAACACTTAGAAGCCCCAATCAAAGCTACAATTCAAATAACAGAGTGGGTTTCAAAGGTAGATCATAGCTACTAACAACCGTAAGATTTCATGGCTCTTATGTTCCATGCATTTGACCTAAAAGAAAAAGCTAGCGTCACATGAATAGGTAAAGGACTAGACATCAATGGGTGCCAAAAGCCTTCTTGCACGCCCAAGGCTTCTATGATGGCAACACCCCATCGGGACTTGAAACGGGCTCGACATTAGCTCTCTAGCACTAGCTGAACCTCTAAGACACATGAGGCACCCCACACGGCCTCGTGGCCATGAGCGTCTAAGGAAAACACTACACTAAACTCCAATATCGATCTTGCATTTATGATAGGACACAATCCAACGTTTGCCTTCCCCTACTCCTCAGAGGGAGATCCCATACACATTGGTATAATATACCATGTAGCACATACATAGGAGGCAACCTCTCGGCTGAAACATTGCTGCCTCACTGCAGCTCTCCTCTGCCTCAGGGATTGGCCCCTTGATGCGTTGCTCCAACATAAAGAACAACTGTACAAACTCCACTCTTTTGTATATCGAACAATCCAGGAGTTAATATTTCCTCACTAAACTTACCCCAAGGAACTGCTCGTCTATCCTACAGCCTAGGAATGCTTACACACTCGACACTGGTCATTTATTAGGCAACCAAGTGCTATGCATCTAGGCTTTGTACCATGTGGCATGCAAAATGTAGAAGTGTATGACCATTGTGCGAAACCATTTTACGATTAGAAATCAGCCATGTGGTGTGCAAAGACAATTCTTTAATGGTTTTCGATCTACTCATTGTTGCGGCATTGCTAGAGACTAGCACTAAGTTTCCTCGTGCTACTAGTCTCCTTAGACTTAAGTTTTTATCGGTCTATATGCTATGCATAAACCACAAGAATCAGCATTTTATGAGTTTCTAGCAATCTCTCACTTTTACCATCTCTTTTCCCCTAAATATTTAGGTTTTTCAACATTGCATAGGTTCAAGGTTCATTTGTATGTCATTTTTCATATGGAAAGCGATAAAAATGCACTAAAACATACAAACAAGGATGATCTGAGGCTTAATCCCCATGCCTCAACCTTGTTAAACATTCACAAACATTAATCATCTTTTTTCCTAATTTTTAAAGCACAAAAATCTAAATTTCTCTCATTTTTTCTATTTTTATCTATTTATTTATTAATAAAAATAGGGTATTTTTTGATCTATGATTCTTGACTGATTATGATAGCTGAAAGATAGTTTTTACGAGAATTTTATTCCATGTGAACTTCGTGTCCCCACCCGAAACCAACAAAATCTTCATTTTCCCTCTAAAAAGGCGCTTTTCAGATTGTAATTTAATTATTATGATTATGTATCATTACGGTTTTGCATTTCTTTTATGTGAAACCCTCAATCATAATGCAAACAAGATTCAAAATTTTATTCGTTCCATATGAATTCCATTTAGACCATCAAACAACAAAAACAAGCAAATTTTCTTTATAAAAATGAAGCATATCACTTATTCGCATATTGCAAATTTTTTATCAATCATTACAAATAGCCAATGGACCAACCAACAATCATTCTTGAGTGCTGAATACCTTCCCTCAGCCTCCTCTTGATCTTGGAGCAATTGATCATTGTTGGACAAGCATCCTTCAGCCCCTCTTCTTCTTGATTTTCTTTGTTTGAACCACGATTTGGAAGAGAGAGAGGGAGGAGAGAGAAAGACTAGATTTGGATCTCAGCAGCCGGGCAACCATCTCTCGTGCGAGTCCAGGCGATAGGGAGCATAGAAATCCTTCATCTTGCTACTGTAGTCAGTTCATAGGGGTATATTTAGGTGCCATGGTCCCTCTCTCCCTCTCTCTCTCAAAACGTCGCCTGCGCCCTCCTCTTCACATTTTTTTTTCACGCCAACAAAAAAAATAGCCCCCCCTTCATGCAAAAATTCGGGCCCAAGGGGCCCCCAAGGGTCACACCCTCTCCACCAAAAGTCCATTTACAACAATTTTGCCCTTCGCCTCCACTGCGGGCACACCCTCTTTCACATCCGGCATCCGTTTCATGATCTGAAAAATTCTGGCTAACCGTCTCGGGGTCCCCTTTGCTGACCACTTCCAAAAGTTCGAGCCGACACCAGAAAGAATTAGGAAAATTTTGCAACTATCACTTGGTGCATCTTCAAAGCACTTTTGAAACCCGTTGCTTGCCACTTAAAATTGACCCAACTGCACTTGCCGCCTTTGACGGGATTTAATTTTCTCTTGAAATTTGGATTTTTTGACAGATTTTGAGCATGTTTTAGGGTCAAAAATCTACCACTCATTGGCAACCACAGGATAGGGCAACTCAGCCTGTCGAATCCCACAAACAAATCTGCACAAACACAAGCACAAAGAGCATCAAGCTGATACAAAATAGAGGCACAACAAAACACATCACAACTCTCACTCTACCCCTAACAAAACCAAGGCATGAAATCCATGAGGAGTAGGCCTAGCATAATCTGACAGAATGCCCAAAGCTAGTCACTAACCAACTGCACCAACACGGCCAAGCTGAAAAGAACTATCAGAGAGGTCATCCAAAGTGGTGGTTTGAACTACCTACCTACTGAGGACAACTCAACCAGGAGCTCCTACTACGTGAGGATTCCTAGAGCTTGATCAAGAAATATTATCTTTTAGCACACTCTTCTTTTAGGCCTTTATTTTTCCATACTGGGTGTGTAAAAAGGAGGGAGCTGAGCGTAGTGACCCAAGGAGAACATGGCATTGGCCTCAGGTCCTATCTTGGTACCCAAGAACCTACCAAGCCCTCACAGGGCAACACTTAATCCTTTTCTGATGCTCACTTTTATTTTCGCTCCAACCTGCTCTTATTCTAATGTTTTCAGCTAGATGCCACCCCTCGAAAGACAAGGCATCGGCCTCAGGTATTGTCTTGGCCCCATAAACCTACCACGCATTCGCAAGGCGATGAACAACTACTCAAGGATTTTTCTTTCTTTCCTTTTCTATTTTTATAGGGGTTAGAACCCCTTTTTACACACTTTTGTATATTTTTATTCTTCAGCTATTTAGGATTTTATTTTTTTGTATATATTTATTCTGGCAGGCTTTTCTAATTGCCTCACAACTAACAGAAACTCCTTGAATGGCCACCTCGTAGGTTAGCAAAACAGGGTCACTAGGATTGCCTTCTAAAATAGGTCTTTCAGTGCTTGACAATGCCTTTATAGAAGGCAACAACTGCTCAGACCTCCCATAGACATACCTAACCTAAACCTGGAACTTCATGCCTTGATTGCCAGTCCCCAACAAATGAAAAGAAATTTACCCCTACATACACATATATCATTATCTGCTTAAGGGAAAAAGATTCAGAAAGGGGACGAAACCACCTGGAATGGCCATAACAAGCTCCTCCACAACAAAGGCTCCCTCTAGTGACTTCGTCAACCTGTATGATGCAATCACTAAAATAGAAAACCATTAAACGTATCTGCACCAAACAAACATAGGGCCCTGTTGGCCTAAGGAAATAACACAGTTCACTCCTAACAAAACTCGCCCTCATGGCCTAAAGAATAATACATTTAAACTCAACAAAAATTGGCCCCCTTGGCCTAATGGAAATCAAGCATTAAAACCCTTAAAAACAACCGACCCTCTTGGCCTAAGGAAATCAAGCAAACTAGCTCGTATATATCCCCCCTTGTAAAATCTTATACAAGTTATTCCATCCGAAGGAGGAAAGAGGGCTCCTAGCCTAAACTAAATGCATCAAATTATGATCCATACCTCTTGCATAAATAGCAAGAGGTATACACATAACATGTCGTCTAACCAACCTATGGGTCCAAGATAGCAAAGGAAATTGGATCTCAGACACTCTCTTTGCATCACCCATACTAACCATTGCCTGCCATATATGGCATGTTCTGATAGAAGGCCCCATAATCGATTGGGTCCTATCTCATAATCCATAGAGATATCCAAACCAGGACCGCAATTGAAGAAAAGGTCTTCTTCATAAGCAAAATTTGCTAATGAGTCCGAAAAGTGATTCCAATAACGTGGAACCAGCTAAAGAGATACTCTCTCAAACTCATTGAGTAGGACCATGGTAGTGCGATAATACATAGAGAGAATGTGATTTCAAATTGTGTATGTCCCATATAGTTGGTTCAATACCAACTGGGAATCCCCCTTTACTAACAACTGACAGATACCGCCCTTCTTAGCAATATTTAATCCCATGATTAAAGCTTTGTATTCCGCCATGTTATTGGTAAATCCAACCCCAACATAAACAACCAATTTCATTAGGACTCTACGTCAGGGGTCTTTAATAACTACCCCTACACTCCCTTTCTTGTTGGGACCCTCTCTTGTTGGGACCCTTGGACGCTCATCAAAGTACATTGTTTACGTCCACAATGGGTTCACACAGCTAGCCAACCATTGTCAACTCCTCTCGTACTGGTGATAGTCAAAATTTAGTATATTCAGAGGTTGTAATGAAGGCTCCATCCCACCTTCTTCATTGAAGATAACAGGGATGTTGGTCAGAATTTGTAAGCAATGATAACAGAAGACTTTAATCTCCTAGACAAATGATCCATCCTCTTGCTCAACCACTTTATATCCTTTATTCCACCAGAAGCTTCCCCTCATGATATCTCTGCTACAAGTATGGGTGTTCCAAATAAGGAATCAGCTGCCCCATCAACCTCTTTCTTCTCTTGTAGGTTCTTGATCAGCCCAATATTGACCTGCAATGCATTTATTTCATTAGTGCATTTAGAGATAATAAGGTTTAATCTTATTAAGATTAATCTTATTTTTAAACTCCACTCCCTCAAGATTAGCCAATAATGCCATGGATTTATTCTTTCCTATTCTTACAATCTTGTAGGGACCATCCCATTTGGGCTCAAGCTTTCCTGGAAATAGTTCTCTACGTGCATCATAATATAGAACTAATTGTCCCTTCTTAAAGGTATATTTCTTTGCTTTTAAATCATGAAACTTCTTCATTCGATGCTTAGCCACTTCTTGATGCAACAAACTCTGCAATTTGAGCTCATCCAAGTGGGCCAGAGTCATAAAGCACTCGAAGAGGGCATCCTCATCAGCCAAAGAATGGTTGATTGCGAATCTTATGGTCGGCAACTCAATCTCTAAGTGAAAAACACACTCCTCCCCATAGACTAGCTTGAACGGGGTGTGGCTAGTGGATCGTTTAAATGTCATGTTATACACCCACACCCACACTGCCACATATAATTTCTTGTCCCATTCTCGCTTCTTTTCAGACACTATTTTTGATAGAATACCCACAAGCTGCTTGTTAGTACTTTCAACCTGCCCATTTGCTTGTGGGTTATAAGGAGTCGTCTTGTTGTGCTTAGTTTGCCATGTTTTAGTCAAACTTTTAATCACTTATTCTTTTGGTAGACCAAATCGGCATATAATCTGCTCTAGTAGAAAACTAGTAGTCTCTTTTGTGTTATCCTTCCTCGTCACTCGTGCTTTTGACCACTTTGTAAAGTAGTCGGTTGCCACGATAATATATCACTTTTGCGCAGTTGATGACGGGATAATAGTACCGACAAAATCTATGCCCCACTTCTTGAATGGAAGTATAGCCGTATTAGGAGTAAGTGGTCGCTTCCTATTTTCCCTACTGTCATGCTGCTGACAAGTATCGCATCTCTTAACATACTCAAATGCATCTTGGAAAATGGATGGCCACTAATATCTAGCTCTTAAAGCTTTTTGTGGAGTAAGCCACCCAGAAAAATGCCCTCCGTAAGCGGAGTCATGGCACTCTTCTAAAATGAATGGAACCTCATTAGGCATCACACATCGGCGATATCATCAACCCCCTGCCAATATAGTGTTATTGTGATCAATGCATGCTGTCTAATTTTCCTCTTTTTTGATTTTGATAATCTGGCTCCAGCCTCTCCTATCGAGAGGTAATATGTTATAGCATCATACCAGGATGGGATCAAAGTCGTATCAATTTAAAACATTTCCTCGATATCACTTCTTAAACTAAAGTCTCTTGTGGCTCCTCGAAATACACAAGGCATTCCAGAATGCCCTGCAACCTTGGTGGCTTACTCCTGATCTTGTAATCAAACTCTTGTAAAGTGATTAACCACTTTGCTAAATGATCAGGTGGCTGTAGCTTATTCATCAACAATCTAAGCCCTTCCGCCTTTGTATAAATTACAACCTTCTCATAGAGAACGTAGTGCCTGAATTTTTTAGTCGCAAATAACATTGCAAGGGAAAATTTCTCCATGTATGTATAGTTGATTTTCGATATGCCTAACTTCCGACTAGCAAAAGCAATCGGATGGTACCATTTTGCCTGCCAGATTTGGGATAAGCAGCAGCTAATAATATGCATGGTGGCTGCTGAAAATATATAGAATACTTCGCCCCTTTTAGGTGCTTTTAGAACTGGTACTTCTAGCTCCTGTTTCACATAATTAAAAGCTACCTTACAAGGGTCACTCCATTCAAATAGATAGCTAAAGGATAAAAGATTCATTAGTGGCAACGTTCTTTTTGCCAGGGCATTCATGAACCTCTGATAGTACCCCACATATGACAAAAAGCTGTGTACTTCTTTCAGAGTGCGTGATAGACTCATGGCGACTATGAACTTGATCTTTTCAGGGTTAGTCATGATTCCTATTGAACTGACCACATGACCTAACAATAGCCCATAAGGCACCCCAAAGACGCACTTCTGTGGGTTAAGAGCTATGCAAAATTGTCTGTAGCACTCAAAACACTTTCGCAAAATAATCAACTACCTTTCTCTTATGGTGGCTGCCCTTAGGTCATCGATAAATACTTTCAACTCCTCTGGGGAGATGTCACCAAAGGTCTTATCTGCTGTTTGTTGCCATGAACTAGGCACATTGTATAAACCAAATGCCATCACATGGTATGCAAAGGTACTAAAGATCGTAATAAACATTGTTTTAAGCTTGTCTTCTTCTGCAATTGCCATCTGGTTGTATCCCACAAAGCAATCCATGAACAAATATATTTTCCTACTAGCTAATTAGTCCAAAATCTGATCAATAAAGGGCAACGGGTAGTAGTCCTTAATTGTCTGCTTATTTGGCTCTCTAAAATCTATGCAAAGCTGGATTTGATTATGTTTCTTCTTCCTGATCATAACTACTGAACACCATTCAGTATGCTGAATAGGGAAGATCAAATCTGCTTTTCACAACTTCTGTAGTTCCTCGAATAGCCCATCCCTTAGTTCAAAAGGCATATCCCTTACTTTTTGATGTATGGGTCGGCTTTCTTCCTTTAGGGGGATTGTATGAATAGTCGGGCTAGGAGGGATGCCTCTAAGTTTGCAGGTGAAGATATCGTGGAACTCCTGAATCAAGGACACATAGTCCTCTCATTCGTCTAAACTGAGCATGGATCCTAATTTTATTGGCCGTGGATCATTTGGCGTACCAAGATCCAACTCAATCACATCCACATCTCTCATTCAATCTTGAGGCTCTATTGGCTCATTTAGAGTTATTTGATAGATGTCCTTTGTAGTGGACCCTTCCTTGGATTCATCACTTGATGACATCTTACTAGCAGATGCATCCTCTAATGTCTCTAATTCTGTAGAGGATAAAAGAGCTCTCTCGCTTTGAAGAGACTTAGGATATGCATCAACTACTATACGACGGACACCTCTGCCAAATATCAATCTATCAATGGGTATATCCACTTGATAGTCTACTTGCAAGATCGAAGGTCTACCCAGCAACACTTGATAGCTAGGACACTCGACAAATCTAATCACCCTAAAGTCTAGAAGGCATTCTATGTTTGCAATAGTGATGTGGTCCTTAGTGATGCAACCTTCAGGTTGCCTAAGACTATCGTCAACCATTCTAAGAATCGTGGAGGCATCTTTTTGGATTGCAAGACCCAGCCTCTCCATCAATTCAGAATTCATGATGTTAACAGAGGATCCCGTATCTACAATAGCATGATCCACTAGTATTCTATCAATGTAGGCTGCAACCCTTGGGCAATGTTTTTCAGCATGCTCAAACCAATCATCTCCTACTCGTGCTATGCCCAAAGGTTCTATGGTATACCCAATGCGCATGATCTTTTTAAATTCCTTGCGCACTCCTGGAGATAACTTAATCAGCTATAAGAGATTCACTCTGGTTTAACTTCACAAAGAGAGCTTGCCAAATCGAATTCGTGATAATTCGCTAGAGCTCTCTTGTCTTGCTAGACCATTCTCTCTTTTGGTCGTTGAACCGGCTTTGGGGCTTCCTTCTTAGCTTTTTCCTTCCTTCTTGGTAATTCTTTATCCTTCTTGGCATCGGCTTTACTTTCTATGGGTTTTAGAGGTCCCGCCTCCATGTTAGGGTTAAGGACTTGCGTCCCCTTATCGTCTTGCTTAGGGTTTCTGTTGATATGATTTACATTGTCCTTGTTGCCTTCTCTACCCTTTTGACCTCTTGTGATAGCTTGCAGACTAGAGGCTTCAATACCATTAACCAGTATAGCCTCAATGAGGCTAACTCCACTGCCACTAGGCAGCTCCTCTACAGTAGCTTGACCTCTTTGAAGGATTTGTTTCTGCCCACCATCTTGCTAAAGATGATTCCCTTGCGCACAATGGTTAACTGGACCTGGCTGTCTACTACCTTGTTGGAGAGAGCTAATCTTATGCCAACAGGTGGCAGCCAAATGGCCGGACTCCCCACAAATATCACATTTGATGTTTAGACAACTTCGAGGGCAGTGCTAGCCACCACACCATTTACAACTAAATCTTGAGGGTGCACCCTCTTCACGACGTCGAATCCCTATCAGATTGTGTTGTTTTTTAAGGAAATTAACATCAATGGCTATTTGTCTACGTTGTTCGAAAATTATGCCATAGGCATAGTCACAGTGGAAGGAATTGGCAATAAGGGTATATTTTGAACCATGTTTCCTCTCCCATTAGGGTTAGTTATCGCTATCCCTTGACTTCCATTGCCATTGGTCAATGACAAATTATTTCCCAAAACTAGACCCATATTAAGATTGGTTTGAGAGGCATAAGTTGCTTGTAGTCGGGATTCTACTTCTTGTGCTCATCGAATGGCAGTATCTACATCCACCAAAGTGACACTACTCAATTGCATTTGAATATTGAAATCTAGACCATGCAAGAAATATTACAACTGAGCTACTGGGATAGGAATAGAGGCTTGCAATTTGTGAAAGACCTCTTTTAACTTATTGGCATATGCTCGGATATCCTCGTGTGGCTCTTGATGTATCACATTTAGTACACGTAGCTAATATTGACCACCCCTTTCAGGGGCAAACTCCCTTCGAAAGGCTTCAAAAAATAAATCAATAGTGGTTATGGTTTTGGGCCACTAGGCTGTGATACCATATGGCAGCTCTTCCTTTGAGAGTCATGTTAAAGAACATCATTAGATGTCCTTTATCCTGGATGCGATAGTTGAACATCAATTTTTGGAACTCGTTAATGTGCAGTTTTGCATCCTCCTCCACTAACCCATAAAAATGGGCAGGGGAAAACCTAAAGTTGGCAAATCCACCGTTCCAGCAGGTATAGCAATAGGTTGTGCCACCATGGTAACAACTAGATTCACTGCTACTACAGGGGTTTGAACAACCAGAACTAGAGGTCCACTCAAAGCGGAGGGACTGCTTGGAGGGGGGGAAAGAACTAGAGCTTCCTCCCCCTAATGGACTATGTGCTGAGCTAGGGTTATTAAAACCCCGCCCTTACAAAGCTATTGGGAAACTCCTTTGCAGAGAGTATCTTTTGTTTATCTCACCCTCCGTCTAGCTCATTCAACCCTTTCTTGCTTTTGGAGCTCTGTGTGATGGTCTTGTGAGTCTAGCTCACTAATTTTTGACATACACTAGAGAATAGGTCCCAATCGACCAAGGCACGGAAACCACCACTTCTAGGTAGCTCCCGGCAAATGCACCACATGTCAATACTTGAAACAGGGCTGACATTGGCTCTCTAGCACTAGCCGGACCTTTAAGTCACACGAGACACCCCACATGGCCTCATGACTGGTAGGAGTGTCTAAGGGACACACTACACTAAACTCCAATATTGATCTTGCTTTGTGATAGGACACAATCCAATGTTTGCCTTTTCCTACTACTCAGAGGGAGACCCCATACACATTGGTATAATATACCATGTATCACATACATAGGAGGCAACCTCTCTGCTAAAACACCGCGGCCTCATTGTAGCTCTCCTACATCTTGAGGATTGGCCCCTTGATGCGCTGCTCCAACATAAAGAATAACCGTACAAACTCCACTCTTTTGTATATCAAACAATCCAGGAGTTAATATTTCCTCACTAAACTTACCCCAAGGAACCGCTCGTATATCCTACAGCCTGACATCCTCACACACTCCACGTTGGTCATTTATTGGGTAATCAAGTGCCATGCATCCAGGTTTTGTACCATGTGGCATGCAAAATGCAAAAGTGTATGACCATTGTGTAAAACCATCCCAGCCATGTGGTGTGCAAATACAATTCTTTAATGGTTTTCGATCTACTCGTTGTTGTTGTGTTGCTACAGACTAGAACCGAGTTTCCTCGTGCTACTAGTCTCCTTAGACTTAAGTTTTTATCAGCCTATATGCTATGCATAAACCAAATGAATCAACATTTTATGCATTTCCAACAATCTCTCACTTTTACCATCTCTCTTCCCCTAAATGTTTAGGTTTTTTAACATTGCATAGGTTCAAGGTTCATTTGTATGTCATTTTTCATATGGAAAGTGATAAAAACACACTAGAACATACAAATAAGGATGAGCTGAGGCTTAATCCCCATGCCTCAACCTTGCTAAACATTCACAAATATTAATCATATTTTTTCCTAATTTTTAAAGTACAAAAATCCAAATTTCTCTCATTTTTTCTATTTTCTCTATTTATTTATTGATAAAAATAGGGTATTTTTTGATCTATGATTCTTGACTGATTATGATAGCTAAAAGATAGTGTTTACTAGAATTTTATTCCATGTGAACTTCGTTTTCCCACCTGAAACCAACAAAATCTTCATTTTTCCTCTAAAAAGGTACTTTTCGGATTGTAATTTAATTATTATGATTATGTATCATTATGGTTTTGCATTTCTTTTATGTGTAGCCCTCAATCATGATGCAAACAAGATTCAAACAAATTTCCATTCCATATGAATTCCATTTAGATCATCAAACAACAAAAACAAGCAAATTTTCTTTATAAAAATGAAGCATACCGCTTATTCGCGTGTTGCGGGTTTTTTGTCAATCATTACGAAGAGCCAATGGACTGACCAACAATCATTCTTTAGTGCTGAACACCTTCCCTCAGCCTCCTCTTGATCTTGGAGCAAACCGATCACCGTCGGAGAAGCATCCTTTAGCCCCTCTTCTTCTTGATTTCGTTCGTGTGAACCACCATTTGGAAGATAGAGAGGGAGGAGAGAGAAAGATCAGATTTGGATCTTAGTAATCGGGCAACCATCTCTCGCGTGAGACCAAGCGATAGGGAGTGTAGAAATCCTTCATCCTGTTGTTTGTTGTAGTCAATTCGAGGTGCCATGGCCCCTCTCTCCCTCTCTCTCTCTCTAAACGTCACATGCGCCCTCCTCTTCATGCTTTTTTTCATGCCAACAAAAAAAAAACGGTCCCCCCCTTCACGTAAAAATTCGGGCCCAAGGGGCCCCCATAGGTCACACCCCCTCCACTAAAAGTCCATTTACAACAATTTTGCCCTTGACCACTACGAGCACTGCCTCTTTCATGTCCGGCGTCTGTTTCATGATCTAAAAAATTCTGGCTGACCATCTTGGGGTCTCCTTCTACTGGCCACTTCCAAAATTTTGATCCGACACCTGAAAAAATTAGGAAAATTTTGCAACTGTCACTTGGTGTATCTTCAAAGCACTTTTGAAACCCGTCTTTTGCTTGCTACTTGAAATTGACCCAACTACACTTGTCGCCTTCAACGAGATTCAAATTTCTCTTGAAATTTGGATTTTTGGGCAAAATTTGAGCATATTTCAGGGCCAAAATCCCACCGCTCACACCTTGGCGTGGTTGCCTAAATCCATGAATAGCACACTGACCCATCCACACCACAACCTTCCAACTAACATACACGCACTCATAAGCCTGCAGGAGGTTAAAACCAGAGCAAGGAAAAAGATGCTCAATCCATGAACATTCAATGGGTCTATAGCCAAAAGTTTGACCCACTACCAATAGGCTTTGCCCTAATACCTCCAATGCGCCACTCACTACACAAATAGACACCCACACAACCCTTGAACCACAAGCTCTATCATAAGTGACAAATAATAGACACTCCAATGACTACTTTAATTTTTAAGTTAAAAAATTGTCCTTCAAAGAGAACTCAGTATGAGTTGTTGTGCTATGATAGGAATCCAAATGGTAGGATTACCGTTTTCTAAGGAAGAATGGAACAATAGGTGAAGAATCACCAGCAACAATGAGGGCTGAGTTAGAAAGGAAAAAACCATCATCCAAGGCATCAAACATAGGTTTTAGAGGAGTGCTAAAAGCCCTAATTGAAGAGACTGTGGGGGAGATGGATAAAGAAGAGAAAGGGGAGAAAACAGGGAAGAAGAAGATAACAGGGTTTAACAAGAAGCAGATTAACAAGAAGCAGAGCAAGAGGTTAAGAAGAGGGAAGCTGACCACCAAAATCAACAACTAGGAACCTCAAGCGAGAGAACAATGAGTGAGTAGGGGGAGTACAACTTAGCACCATCAAGCCATGGGGATAGGCAAAGAATTATGTTGAGGATTCCCATCAAGAAAACCAGATCTACCAATGAAGAAAGTAGAGAATTGAAAAGGGTTGAAGAAGAGTCAAGGACACTCGAAGAGGGATGTAAAAAGAGACAAGAGGAGGAGGAGCATGTGATCATTGCCATCAAAAGATCAATGGAAGAACCCTCTTGATCCCAAGAGCTAGCCATGATGAGCTGGACACATGGAGATGTGCCTAGCACGTGCTGTTGTAGAGGAGACTGAGCAAAGACCAATGATAGAAGGAAAGGGAAAGGCCCCCATGCGTGTAATAGCTCCAATCATGGCTACCACAACCACCCCAACACAAGGAGCCACAAAAGTGGTGGTCAATGAAAGTAATGTGATAGCATGGGTGTAATATCTACTAGGCAAAGTACATGAGTTGGCACCAATGGCATTAGAAGGGGCCCCAATGGTAGAAGCCAAGAGACCAACAATTGATGCACAATCCTGCTAAGGTTTGAAGGTGCCACGACTTGAGGTATCCCCACCATGTTGATGCCATCAGCAGTGCACAACACAGAAGAGCATGATGAGCTAGTGAAAGAGCTCCTGAGCCAGTGTGAGAGAATGAATGAGGAAAGAAAAGCTGCACTCATCGAGCTAGAAGCAGAAAAGGAGGTTTTTGCAACTTTTCGATTGGAAAAAACAAGGCAAATGATGATATACACCATGGATTTGACGGTGCTGAAAGAGGCCTTGAAGGTAAGACAAGAGGGTGAAGAAAATGTGGACCTACACGAAGAAGAAAGGGAAAGCCACATGACTTTAGAGCAACTATGTGCCTTAAACTCCAAGGAAAACAAATGCATAGAGTTAGAAAACAAGGAGTTGAAGCGGCAGAGGGGGAAATTAGAATTCACAAGGAGAGTATTGAGATATGACCTTCATAACAAGACACCCAGAGCAACACCAACTTAAGCATAGAAGAGTAAAGGGAACATCTAGTCAAGGTAGGGTTACCTAGGTAAGAGCTTGACCTATTGGGTTTTGGGAAACAAGAGCAACAAGCATAGTCCCCCATTCAGGTACCCATAGAGCCAAATCTGGAAGAAGGGCCTGATTTTGAGGAGCAGAATGATGAGGAAGAGAGCAGTCTAATGTGCCAAGCCCATCTCCAAAACCTAAATCGTAAGCAGAAGTGCACAACGAAGACCCTATTGTCCCCAGAGAGGATTGTGGAAATAAGGTATAGAAGAAGAGAGTTGGTGGAGCTATCACAGAGGAAGCTTAGCGCCAAGCCCTAGCCAGTGCTATTTCTTGAAGCCCCTATCCCTCAATGTGATGAATGATTATCAATCAATTGGGCACAAGAATTGTCCCTATGGGAGTAGTATAAAACCTACTACAATCCTTTCGCCTTCACCTTCTCCTACCCCTATCACTTAATCGAGTCCTACCACCAAGGGTGATGGAGGAGGTGGTCAAGCTATCAATGTAGTTGGGCAAAAGGTGGCTAGAGGAAAGGGCAAGACATCCAATGTTGTGGTAGAGGAAACCTACTAGATATTGGGAGGACAAAGTAATGGATGAGCCTAGAGCAATCAAGGGCTATGAATCCTAGCTAAAGTGGAGAAGAAATGTATGGGATGGCAGTATGGATGCATGGATGGTCTTCTACAACACATTGCCATATAAAAGGGGTAATTTGACCTACATGCCCTACCCAAGGAGATATGGAGTAGATTTTGATCCATAGGTGCATGGAAGGTACGATTTCCCTCAAATCCACAATGTTACTACTACAACCCTTGAGGAGTGCATGATCTTCACTGAAAAAGATCTTTGCCCATCTATTGCACACTTTCTCAATGAATTTCCTTCATGTCTAGATCCAACATTTATCATCACTCGTAACTATCTATGTCTCCTAAGGATACTTCTTAAGCAAAAGCTAGCAGCCAGAGGAATAGCGAGACTACCACCTCTCTTTTTTGATATAAATGCTGATATAGATAGTTATGCTGCGACTGGGATCGTGATGAGAGCTACCTTATTGTTAGATTTTTGTACGAACCTCCTAGAGGACATGATCGATAGTTGGTTCATTAGGTGTAACCATTCAATTTTGTCCACTACACCTCTAAATATAAGGGCTAACTTAAAAGGCTATATACCTCCACCTAGCTCTACCCCTAATGGAGAATGGGATGCAACCTAGCATCATCCCTTGTAATTTATTATATTATTAAAAAAAAGAGAAAAGAAAGAAATAAGAAGAAGAAGAAGAAAGAAAGAAAGAAGGAAAGGGAGAAAGAGAGAAAAAGAAAAGGAAAAACAAAATTTTTCTCATCTGTGATGTATGATGCCATGAACACTATATCTAGGGACCATTAAATCCCTAGCCCCTCCCCATTTCATGCACTTAGGGCACATCAAGGGTAGGATGTTATGATAGACATGTCTCTCTAAGTCATGCACAACACCTTCCCCTTCCATGAATTGGGTCCTCAAGTGTATGAGACAACACCTCAATCTTTTGCCTATGTTCACAACCCATGTCCCAGTTCCACCACCACTTGCACAATGCACTACATGATAAGGCAGACACACCCCCTAGATAGTGCATCTACTCTTCCCTTACACGTACATTTTGCAACTATGCAACTAGTCAACAACTCCAAACCCCCTCTTCTATTTGTCAATGTGTCCTTAGCACCAACAATCTCTAATCATATGCCACAAGCTTATTCTATATGACCAATTCCCTAAAAGCCCCAAGTACCATTTCCCAAGACCACCCTCAACTCTCCAACCTATACCATCCACTTCCATGGGACTGGCACTTAGCTAAGAGGGGAGCAATGTTAACCCTCGGAATGACATAAGGTGCAAAACAACACAAGGCACAAAGAAGACTTAGGAAGGAGCATAAAAAGATAGCTTGATGGAAAAAGAAGACCAAGAATCACGGGAAAAATTTTAAAAGTCAAGAATAAGATAAACAAGAAATAAATCACATTTTAGCCCTTTGTAAAAGAGTGCCACTCCTGTGCAAGTTGTAAATGAAAAGGCACATGTAAAGGAGCCATGAGAATAGGAAAAAGAATAAGAAAGAAAGTGGAAAAGAGGACCAAGGCTAGGGGGACGATCGATCATGGAAATGGGTTGGGTGCCCAAGGGGAGAAGGGTGTGTATAAAAGTCAAAAAGTGAATGAATAAGCTCATTCTTGGTATGTGTACAAACTAGCTCTCTTCTTGTTCTTGCTCTTGCTTCCTTCTTGTGCATGAGAGAGGGCATGTGAGAGTGAGGGATCATCGAGAAGCTCTTCTTCTTCTCCTTCTTCTCTTCTCTTTTCTCGCACGCATGGTTATGGAGGTTGGAGGTTGGAGCTTGGAGATGGACCTTGCTTGAGTGAGTGCCTTGAATTGCAGAGCCATCAAAGGATTTGAGGAAGCAGAATATAACGATTGGATTCAATAGTAAGCTCACTACATCCTTGTGCAAGAGTGTGTACGGCTATGTGAGAGGTAGCCATTGTCACTCACTTGAAACTCTTGACTTGATAAGTGGTCAGTAGGGTCTTGATGGCTGCTGGTGATAGCGACGACAAAACTATACTTACTCTTGCATTATTCTTCCTTCTAAAAATGAAATTCCTATTTTGCAATGGTCTCCTTTCATTTTCTTGATATCCTCCTTACCCTTGGTTCCTTAGCGTTGGAAGTGTACCTTGAGTAGGTACACCCCTTGGCATGAATAGTCTGTTAGGAGATCCTATCAGATAAGTCACATTTTGACTATCCATATAATTATAATTTGTTTACATTTGAACTACTTAACCCAAAATCAATCTTCCAACTAATTGTTTCATAAGTAATACCCACAAAAAAATTTCTTAGAACTACACTACTTGCTATTTTGCATTTCATAGCTAAATGACCAAAGCCACGACATTTGCCACATCATGTGTTAAACCTTGGTGGTTTAGGATTTCTTTGATTTAATACTTGACTTGATATCATTGTGCTAATTAGCTGACCGACATTATAGGCTCCCTTCACATTAGGACCTACCTCTACTAAAGTCACTTTCTTCATATTTGTCAATGATTTTCCTATCAATTTAGCCACACTAATCTCATCTAAGTTCCCTTATTGGAGTGGTAACCATTAATAGGGATAAATAGATTGGAGGTACCATATAGGGGTTTAATCCTGAGTATGGCATTGGTGATGGTGCCACACATACACTAGCTATATATATGTAGCCTTTGGAGCTATAGGGCATTCTATATATAATATTTATTGCCATTAGTGTGAGGACATGCTTGAGGGAACTAATTTAGGATTAGTGTATAACCCCTTTCTCCTCAATTGTCCCAATTGAACTTCTTTCGACCATTAAGCTTCTGTCTTTCCTTCAATCAAATTGGCTGGTCTCTTTAAACTCATAGGTTCTATAACAGCCTTTTCTAACCCTTCAATAAAATTTTGCTTATGTATATATTCTAATGGGGTGTTTTTTCCAATCTTTCTAGTCAATGTTTCAATATTTTTGATGTAATGCTCAACAATTTCTCTCGGGTTTTGTGCTAGATAGTTAAACTCCAAACCCACACAGTCTTAGAATCCTTGCCACATAAATTTATTTAGAAATCCTTCTCTTAGAATAGATAAGTTGCATTTGTAGCAAGTAGAAGATTTCCATACCACAAAGTTGCTTCATCTTTCAATGTTGCTAGAAAAATATGGATCTTTTGATCATCTTCAATGATCTCATTTGCTACTATGTACGCCATCTCAAATAACTGAACATGAATATCATGGTCATGATCACAACACCTTGAGGATTGTGTAAATTCCATAAGTCACACTAGTACTCTCATAGCCATATGTAACACTCTTAATGCTTCTAACTCTTTGAAGATTGGTGCTTACTCTCTAGCAAACAATCTACTAAGGTCCCAATATCCTGTAAGAATCTCTCTCTTGTTATTTGCTATACTATGATCACAATGAAGCTTTTATATGTTTTATATCTTATCATTTATGTAGAAATCTTATTAAAACTAATAGAATTATTACTAGTTTTATCCTCCTCCATATCTTCATCTCTTTCTTCACTCACAATTGACTCCTTCTTTGAGATACCCTCAGTGGTACCAGCCATTCTCTTGGAGTTTCCTACTTGTTTCTCTCAATCATATTCCCCAATGATTAAATTTGTATAGTAGACATCTCTCAAGTGACTTTTTCTATTTAGAATGACACATCCAAACCACAATAAGTATTTTGCAATTCAAGGTTCAATTACTCTAACTCTTATACTATCCACTCAGCTTTTCTTTCCAATATTCTTCTTATTTCATGTTGCTTAATGCATAAGTGGACCAAATAGAGAAGATGAAATTTAGGGAGAGTCTCTTCTCTTGCATGTGTCTAAGGCATTTGTTAACTAGTAGATGAACAAGGTGGAAAATCTGGAAAAGCTACAGCGAAAGATAAAGGCCAAGGCAAAGTGAAACGGAAGACAAAGGTGCACAAGGAAAAGTGCAAGTCAATAATTTTGTAAAAGAGCGCAAGCACATCATGATTTAATTTAAGGAGCGCCAGGCTCTTACCCGTGCAATTTGTAAAGGTAGATGGGCAGTAGAAAGGAAGCTAGGAAGATAGGAGGACAATGGGAAAAAGGGCCTAGTCGGCCATGTAAAAAAGGGGATAAGGGGATGACCGCCCAAAAGGGATTTAGGGTTTTGTATATAAAGTTGAAAAGTGAATGAGAAGCTCATTCTTGTGTGTGGCCAAAAGTGGGTCTCCTCCTCTTCTTCTTCTTCTTCTTTCTTGTTTGAGCTTGTGCTTGAGAGAGGGAGTGTGAGAGTGTGAGGGAGTGAGTGTGTGAGGGTGAGGGACCGGGGAGGAGAAGCTCTCCATCTTCTCCTCTCTTCTTCTCTTCTCTTCTCTTCTCTTCTCTTGTCTTGCTCGTGACGATGGAGCTTGGAGCGTGGAGCTTGAGGATGGAGCTTGCTTGAAGCTTGCACTTGGATCATGGAGCTACCGGAGTGCGCGAGAGAGGAGGTAACTCGATCGACATGGAGGTAAGCTCACTACACTCGTAGATATGAAGGGCGCCTCGGCTATGTGAGAGGTAGCCATTAGTGCTCGGCTTGGAACGCTTGAAACAATAAGTGGTCCGTGGGTCTTGGCAGTTGAGCGAAAGCTCCCACATTTTGGTTCTGTTGTCGGGACCAACGGATTCAAGCCTTGAGCGCTTGCGTACTTCGAATCGAGCATTGAAGTAGGGTTTTCCCCGAACCTGTGCTTGAGGTAGATAGGTAGGAAGTGAGGGAGTTTGAAGAGGTATTCGATCTCCTTAGCAAGTAAGCTTTTGTTGTTTTGGACTTGGGAAAGCATGATGGAGTAGTGTAGGTATTTTTCTTATAATTTTTTCTTGCATTTAGGAAGGATAGGAGCAAAACATTGGAGCAAACAATAGGGTTTTCTGTTGCTGTATAACAGGCTGAAACATGGAAAAGAAGGGGAAGAAATGAAAATTTGGGTTAAATGTTAGTAAGGGAAGCAATATTGAGGTGAGTGCAGGCTTGGACAGGGTGATAAGGGGCCAAGAGTGGCAAGAAAGGCCACATTGTGCATTGCAGGGTTTCAGGAGAGCAGGAGAGAGGAAGAAAGCTTCATTGAGTGGTTCCGCTTCGATCTTGCCATCCGGGAGATATTTGCCCAGCCCAGGTAATTCTACACCTTCCCCTACATGAGTAGGTTGGATTTGGAGCTGCTCGACCAGGGGGAAGGCCTCCAACGCTCGGCGCGATGAATTTCGTGAAGTTCGGCGAAAAAACGCACTGCGCTCGGCGTGTCCAAGTGACGGTGATCCTGGGCCGAGTCCTAGAATCGGCCCTCGGACCGCTGGGAAATTTTGCCCTCGGCCCTACCGACTCGGCCCACTCGACTTGGACACCCACCGCTCGGCCTGTCCGAATTGAGCATTCGGACCAACTTTGAAATTCGACCCTTGGCCCACTTGACTCGGCCCATTTGACTCGGCCCTGCCGACTCGGCCCTGTCGACTCAGCCCACCTGACTCGGCCCACCTGACTCGGCCCTCGGACAACCAGACTCGGTCTGGTCGAATTTGACATTCGGACCATTCGGCCCCTCCTACTCGGCCCTCGGACGGGAAAATCGGGCATTCGGCCCCTGCAATTCGGACCTGTTGGGCTGAATTTGGTTTTTTTCAAATTTTAACCTGTAGACCCCAAAACTGATCGAGAGACCATATAGACCCGAGACCATATCATAGATCGATCACACTGGGCTGAAATCTAAAGCAAGTAGTTCAAAATTTGGCTACGAACGGTCTTTTAGATCGCACATGGCATTTACCGTAACGGCCATGCGGGCCGGGGGGGACTGCCCCCCGGACCCCCACAGAGGGGGCTTTGCCCCCTCCGCACCTCCCCCGAGTACGTTGGAGAGAAAACACGCACCGTGACAGGTCCTATAAAATAGACCCTAGTGTGGTAATGGCTCTACATGAGCATGGATTCTCACTTGCAAAAGAGCAACCAAAAGCCCGTACCCGAACGGAGACAAACAGAGACCCTAGAACCTCAATGGGCCCATCTAGCCAACAAGGGCAAAAAGGCCACACTGCAAAAATACATACATGTTGCATTTGGACTGCATCTAGTCAAAGCGGAAAGCAACAACATCAAGCTACAACAACGAGAATGACTAGATATGACAGTCTTGACGATAGATGCTCCTTGAATAGCACTGCACTGACGATCCAAGACACCAGTGGAGAATCCACATCTGGTTGTGCAGTTGGAGACTCAAGGGCATACTATCGATGCTTTGATTAATGAAGGAGCAGATTTTAATATCTTGACCTATGAAGCATGGACCTTACTAGGACAACCAGAGCTCACACCAACTAATGCAACTCTTAGCCCTTACGGGGGACACCCACAAGCACTCATAGGAAAGTGAAAAATCCTTGCGATAATTGAAACTGAAAGCTTGCCTATCCTATTTCACGTTCCTCCAAATAGTTCTAATTACGCTAAGGAAACCCTCCTAGGAAGACCCTTCAAAAGGGCGACCAAGTGTGAGGCCGACTATGTAGCACAGAGGATACACCTGACACTACTGGGTGTGAGAATAGTCACAACCTTCAATAAGGGTGACCTCATCGAACCTCGAGGGAAAGGCAAGGAAGGTGTTGACATGACAGTCAAGCTTGCTAACGAGAGCAAGGACTTGTTGGAAGAGTTGATACAAGCATAGGTCGAACAAAGAGAACCAGTGAGTGAGGCCATGCCTGAAACAAGAAGGTCAAGAGACAATGCCAAGGATGGGCTTTGGACTTACAAATATCATAGAAGTCCTCAAAAGAAGCCCAAGCCTTACAGACAAAGGCATCGATGGAGGGTCAGCACAATGCCGCGATGGATATCCAAAGCGTTGCTACGTGCTCAAGGATATTACGTAGGTAACCAATGGATTTGGGTGCCAAAACCTCCTGCTAAACCTCCTCTATCACTGAAGGCTAGATCCTATCTAAACGAAAAACCAAGTCTCGAGTCAAAAATAGTGGAGTGACCGAGCCCCTCACGATCGAAATCGAGAAACCAAATGGGACCACTCAAAAGGTAGATCCTCAGCCTAGCGTGCTTGACAAGCAGATATCAGAGATAATCCTCGAGGATGTGCAAAAGCCATTAGTACCCAAAAAGCCTTTGATTTCCCAAGAGGATAACAAGCATCATAGGCACAACATTGCTCATGGCAAGGTTAAATGCTCAACAAAGCAAATAGCAAAATCATCTCCTAGCCAGTGTCAAAGCCACTTAGGAGTCCCAAGTCTCCTACACTCTCGTCCCCTACACGGACACAGGAAGCACAACAGTCGTCAAGTGCGGCTATTCAATCCCAATCTCTACCTACATCTGAGCTTCCAAATGTCCAAGAGGTAGGACATGACACCACCCTTAGCTCTCAACCTAAGGATATGCCTGTGCAATCCACCATGTCTAGCTCAACTGATGCTCGATCTACACAAGTGAATGCTCTAAGGGCAACAAAAGACATGATCACTTCCAATCGACTTAAGGACTTGACACCACAATCCACCAAGAGTAGCCAACGCACTGGACTAGCTGCTACTACTTCCAATCAGGGATTTGCGGAATGTGTCCTTAGTAGTTTACATGTGGAGGAGGTGTCGCAACTGATTTCCTTGACAACTCCAGCACTTCCAAAGCGCCTAAAGCCTAGACTGGAGGAGTTAAACAGAAAGGAATTGGCTAAAGAGCTAGACTCTCCAAAAAGGGAGGCAGTTGTACCCTCACAACCTAGCAAGGCTATTCAGCAGGCCACGGCTATGTCCCATGAGGACACACTAGAGAAAGAGAATACTGAGGCCCAACCAAGCACATCAACGGTGGACCTAGTCCAAGGTCGTGAGTCATTGAGAGATGCACCTTCACTGACCAAGAAAAAGAGGAGAAAACAACGAAAACAATAGCAGTTACAGGTGGTTGTGGACCCCAAGAACATCGAGACCAAGAGCACAAGAGAGCTGAGGAATAAAGCATCGAGTCCATCCACCAATGAACCCTTTGATATCTCTCCTAATAGCGGTGAAAACTCAGACGCACCCGTGTGTTCTGAAAAATCAAAGTAGCCGTTACCATCAATGGTTTCTTGCAATACCCAATCCACCGACAACAGAACTCACATTGACCAATCAAGAGTGGATACAACACTGTCACAATAGGGTGACAAATCTATACCAGTCACATCCAAGGAGAACCATGAAAAAATAGCAGCAAAACCCCAAAAAAAATGCACAAACCCCGAGAGGGTAAGCGATCCTAGCATTGACCAATCTTGCTCATCTAGGCATGAGCCCCCAGCTATGCTAAAGCCTAGGGAAACTCCTAGAACCTTGCATGAGATAGCAACCGAGCAAGCCCTCGTTGAACATAGAAGTGTCGCAGAATGCTTAACTGAGTTGGATGCTAAGCTCAAGGTGTTCACACATGTCTACATCCTTGCGGACTTGGGCGCATTCCCTAAGGAACAGCTTGGAGAATACTTGCCATTTTCCTAAGGGCGGACATGGGCACATTCCCTAAGGAGCAGCTTGGAGAATACTTGCCATTTTTCCTATCCTGCAAAGAGAAAGAATATCTTAACAAGCACTATGACACGCTCCTGCGTGAACGCATGCGAATCACCTCTGGACGAGGAAGTCAAGGAACTATGCTTAACTGTAACATTCAATGATGTGCTCTGCCAACCAAATCTTTTAGAGATAGAGCAACTAAAGTGACAATCAGAGGGTAGAAATCAATTTGAACAACGTTGGTTTGAAAACCGCATTGCAATGGCTGAAGTAGGAGCCCAGATCATGACAGTCTCAAAGGAGCGATTGGCCAAATGGCGGTCTCAAAGAGACCCAACCTATGTGGCACCAATTCCTTCCGAGTGTGCTGACTGCCATTCGGGGTATGGACTTATCTGGAACTAGCCAAGAGAACTCTTTGGCTAATAAGGTTCTCACTGAGGAGGAGCTACATGTTGCAAGTAGACTCGGACAAGGTACCATGATACTTGACGTTGCAAAATACCTGATGTTATTAAGAAGGCTACCACGAGTACTGGATGCGTGTGCCACACTCCAGTACAATCCCGAGTTCTACAATTGGTTTTTATCCTTGTGAAGTGACATGGATTCGTAAATATGTATATAAATAAACAACGACTTTTGTGACCTTGTATAGACAATATCAACATAGCAACACTGGTCGTGCAGGCCCCCACCAGACGCTCGGGCACCAAGTGCTCGAAAGAGGAGAGGGCAGCTCGAGACAAGCAGGAATTTGATGCATTGTTCAAAAGCATTCTGGAAACAGTTGCGGCCAGGGACTACATCATTCAGGTCCTGGCCGACATCTTCCCTGCCCAACCTTACCGGAGCCCCTCACCAGCACAGCCTCAATCGCCCGACCACCTGCACTCGCCCCGCCTCGTAGAAATAGAGTAGCCCCACGTTATGTAAAAGGCTTATCAAATGCTACCTGGCCATGACTTTTTGTCTCTAAAGGGTTACGTGCTGACATGTTTCCAATTGTACAAACTTTCCATATCTGCATTTAATACATTTTACGTCTTTAGCCAAAGAAAAAGCTAATCAAGCGCAGGTGATAAGTATCTAAGTCAACACCATGGAATTCAGATAAGTGATGTCTCCTTGTGTTGCACTGGTTTATTATAGTTGCTGCATATGCCGTGCATGTACTCTCATGAAGTGACAAGTGGATGTAGGATGATACATGTCTTTGTGCGAAAGTGTTCAATGCCCAAGTCACCGCAAGACCACCGACCCACAAAGAGCCGCGACAAAGCCACACTGCCAGAAGCAAAAATCACCCTTGCCGACCACCCACATCGCATGGCCCAAAGCATAGTCATGGGCTACGCTCTCTTTCTGGGTCAAGCTCTACATTTGGCTCACGGCAGTTGTTACCTCAATCATACCAACATTGCGTATTGCAAAGAGGTTTGCAAAATCTCAAATGTATCTCCCCATCTCAACAACTGGTTCTCTAACAACGAGGCTGGGGCACAATCATCACTGTAATATCCCTTTCATGAGCCTTCGAAGCTTGACATTTCCCAACCCATTGAAAGGCTGATAGCCTCAACATGTTGCAATGATTGTATGTAGGCAAGTCCAAAAGAAAAAGGGAAGAAAAGAGAAGAGAAAGAAAGAAAGAAAGAAAGAAAGAAAGAAAGAAAAAAGCACAAGAAAAGAACCAAAAAGGAAAACAGAACAGGAAAAAAGAAAAGAAAAGAATGAAAAGATAAGAAGCACCCATAGCATAACACCTAGGGGTCCTCAAATTAGGTATGTCGAGTGACCTTGGTTGGCTGGCTTCGTCCCTAGTCCCCTAGCCCTTTAGCATCACCCACAATTGTTCAGGGCACATCAAGGGCAAGACATACCTAGGGAGCTTGTCGTACCTATGGTTAGACCTGTCACCCTGACCCATTCGCACGATTCCCTCTTGCACTCTGCCTTAATACCATTGCAATCAATTGTGGTAAGCACCGCACGAATGGCCATGAAAAGTACACCGTCCTCATCAAGCAAGTTCAATAGCTCCCAGCTACCGAAAGTGCGGTGTCCCTGTGTTCAATTATGCTATGTCGTGTAGTCACAATGCAAAGGATGTCTCATACACCTTCACGTGTACTTCTTCTCAACATGGACAACTTTGCTTTATCCACACATTATTACGAGAAACTAGCCCACGGTCTTCTAACTAAAGTTAGATTGTTTGGCGGACATGCATGTGATGGAGGATTACTTTTTGAGAAGGTTAGTGAGAGGCGTGACGATTGAGGCATAGTCTTTAATGAAGACTCTATACCAAGACGTTAGCCCTAAAAAGCTTCTCACTTCCTTGACCATTGTTGGGGGTGGCTAGTCTTGTACATCTCAAACCTTGGTAGGATCCACTGGAATGCCATTTGCTGATACTATGATATTCAATCTACTTCTTGAAGAAGGCACATTTCTTATTTTTAGCATATAGTTTGTAGACTCTTATTGTTTCAAGAACTATTCATAGCTATGGTCCATGGTCTTCTTCATTCTTGGAATATGTTAAGATATCATCAAAGAAGACGAGGATGAAGTTGTCAAGGTAGGGTCGGAAAATGTCTTACATCAACCTGTTGAGGGTGGTAGGAGCATTTGTTAACCCAAACGACATCACAATAAACTCATAATGACCATACCTTGTGTTAAAAGCAGTTTTAGGGATATCTTCCTCCCTAATCCTTATTTGATAATATCCTGATCTGAGATCGATCTTTGAAAAGACCTTTGCTCCCTGGAGTTGGTCAAGCAACTCATTTATCTTGGGAATTGGATATTTGTTTTTCACAGTCACTTGGTTTAATCCATGGTAATTGATACAAAGACTGAGTGTTCCATCTTTCTTTTTTTGATATAGTACTGGGGCTTTCCATGGTGAATTATTTGGCTAGATGTATCCCTGGTCTAATAGTTGCTTGAGTTGTTCTTTTAGCTCAATGGCTTTAGGAATTGACATTTGGTAGGGCCGTTTGGCGATGGGGGTAGAGCCTGGAATGAGTTGAATTTTGTGATCTACTTCCCTTGTTGGCTCGTGGGATCTGCGTCAGGTTTTCTGGAAAAACATCCACATATTCTTTTAGCCAAGATAGTTGATCCTTGGCTTCACTATCCTGCTCAGCCTTATTGAGTTTAATCAGATAGATGGGTAGTCCTTTCTTTAGCCCTTTTATTATTCGAGAAGCTTTAGCCAGCTGAACCTTAGGGTTCCATGCTTCTCCTTGAGTGGTTATTGTTTCCCCTTTGGGTTTTGGAATGTAATTTGGCCTTTTTCGCAATGGATATGGGCATTATTTGGAATTAACCAATCCATTCCTAGCAGACACTCATAAGCTCTGAGGTTCATTGATTGGAAGTTCATTTTGGAAGAATTGCCACACCACACCCAACCTAAATTCTACCTTGCTATCTTGTTGTTTTGATAGAACTTCTTTGCCATTTGCTAACTCCACAAGCAAACTAGGTGCAAGAGTAGTGTTTATGCCTAGCATTTTCACATATTTTGGTGATACAAAAGAGTGGGTACTTCCATAGTTGATTAAAATTTAAAGGGGTTTACCTTGATAATTTGCTGGTATTTGAATTACTAAGAATTGGTGATTTGGACCCTTCTTATTGAGAGTGGCATGTACTTTCGCTCTTTCCATATCGGATCCTGTTGTGGGATCTTTATCATTACTTACCTCCTTTAGGTTTATTAAAGCAACCTTTCCCTTGGCATCTTGCCTTTGCTAACGAAACTGACCTTGACTTGCTGGCTAAGCTTCGGACACTATCTCTTGAAATGTCTTGTTTCCTTGCAGTAGAAGCACCTTGGAGCCTCATTGCTCTTTCATGTGGATATAAAGCTTCCCACTACATTTGATTTGGTTTTCTTCGTCCTATTTGGTTGGTACTGCCCTTAGGCTCTTTTCGCATAACCTTGGAACTTTCCCTTACCCATGATTGTTTATGTTCCAAATTTTTACATTTCTTGACCTTTGTTCGATCTCTTAAACTATTGGAGCTACTTGAATTAATGCATCCTATAAATCTGATGGTATCATTGATTCAAGACGCGTATTCAGGGGTGGATTTAGACCATTGCAAAATTTGGATACTTACTGTGAAACATCCATCGTAGGTGCATATTTTAGAAGTGCTACGAATTTGGAGTAGTAGGCTTCTAGGCTTAGGCTTAACTGCTTTAGATTGAAGAACTCATTCATCTTCTGGGCTTGATATGTGGGCGGAAGATATCTCCCACGCACATCGTCCTTAATCTTGTCCCAACAAGTGATAGTGCTTTTGGAGATTCTTTGGTCCTTGCACCACTATTTCCACCAAAGACAAGCATCTCTTGTGAGTTTTAGTTTGGTGTTCATGGCTTGATTTAACGTTGTAGTCCTACAGCAGTGAAATAGTCTTCCATAGATTCTATCCATGTTTCTACCTCAGTTGGAATGTCCCTCCCTTTACCATCGAACTTCGGTGGCTTGTACTATTTTTGAGAAGAAATTTATTCTCTTGAGATTTTGTAATCTTGAGATTCGGGGTGACCTTCTAGGGAATTATGCAATTTTATGATCAATTTTCTCTCCAACCATATTCAAAAAAGATGTTTACTTACTTAATCTACCTCATTAATTTAGGAAGGAAATTATGTACTACTTGTCCTTCTGATAACGATCAGGGTTTACACTACAAGAGAGAGTTTTAATTTTAATTAAAAAAATCTCATCAAACAGATAATATATTTTCACTATTTTTAATTATCAAGGAGACAGACGAATATGCAAAAATAAATATTTACATCAATAGGAAGGAAGTACATTGTTCGAGTATTTCGAAAGCTCATATTATTCTTGGAAAAGGTTTTTCTACCACAATCTAGGCATGGCATTGTGATACATCCATCGCATATAGTAATTAGGATTTTGAGAATAGATATCCAAAAATCTATATTTTAGGGAAAGATCAGGTAATCCATCTTTCTTGTAGTTGTTGTGGAAACTGGAGCTTCCTACAACCGTGACTTGATCAGCTTGTATAACCCTTGTAACCTCCTCATAGATGTACTGGTTATATTTGACATGTCACCCACTAGTGAACATGTTTGAGTTTACTTTGGCCTCATAGAAGAGATAAATCTTGGCACCCTTAAGGGCTTCCATCCACCTTAGCCTCTTTAAATTATTCTAGAGGTAAGCAAGACGGCTTGCGTCAATGTAACAATACCCTTCGCTTAACATCCATCGCCTTTCGTAATACAAGGGTGAAGGATTGTATATTTGATCTATTATTTGCATCATCAGGTTTCTCCAGCTGAAACTAGAGGAGTGCATCATCAGGTTTCTCCAGTTGAAACTAGAGGAGTGCATTGCTGACATAAACATAACTTGGAAAATCAAGAATCGTTCCCAAGGTTCATCGATTGACTAGTATCAACGCGGTTCGAGATTCCATCCCTTATAGGAATTGCTGATTGACACAGACTTATATTGCGCTGGGTTCAAGAGAATGGGAGAAATATAGCACTTTAATCCCTTCTGCCCATGGTTTTAAAGTGATGCGAGTCAGGCTTTATAATCTCTAATGGTCCATCAAAGATGCGATTTTTATTCCTTATTAGGAAAGCTCTTGGCTTACTGAGATCACGCAATCATAGGTCTGGATCTGTCAGGGTCCATCCTCCTCCTTGCCTCAAGAGAGTATTTTTAATTACCTAATTAGCTACCACTTTAGATTCAACATATAAAAATAACTTCTTTGAATTATCTCTTGATATAGATTCGTTATACGCCTTTAATTCATGACAAAAAAACAGAGCAAAGCAATTCCTTCTTAATAGTTACTTTTAGAAAAATGATTTTTAATATTTTTTTGAGTTTGAAGGTATTATTCTCTCCAAGTTCCTTTTCCCAACTAGTATTGGAAATTCCAAGATACAGTCTAGAAAATTGAAGGGTAGTTGGCAGTTTGTAAGAGCCCAAGGAGTTTTATGACTAGAGCCCCCTGGTATCCTCACCTCCTCCTTCCGAGACTAGAGTTTCCTATGACGAGACCTTTTGCATGATGATTAGTCTATACTCACTAATGCGAAACAAAGAGAGAAAACCCCTTGGAGCATGTTTTATTTACATTGGCCTTGGGGAGGTCTAGCGCCATTAAGAACACTACCTCAGTTGACGTTCTGTGCTCACTGGAATACTGCCTCAGTGAGTGATCTGTACTCAGTCATCCATATTTTACTCTGATGATTTTAGGAAAGATCAGTACCTAGCTTACAATCACAAACATCTTATTTTGAATGCATTACTTTTAACAAATTTATTTCCAAGACATATCTTTTTTTCCAAAAATAATAACATCAATGTGAAACTTAGCATAAGTGGCAAAATTAACGTAAGTGGCAATACCTTCCAATAGTCTTCTCGGATTTTTCCTTTCTTGAGATCTAGTTGGACTGAATCTAAACAAGAGTTTTATTCTTGAGAATAACTCCCTTGGAGTTTCGTGGGTCCTTGCTCACGATTAAATAAATCTTGGTTAGTTTTATTATGAAAAGTATTTTTTTTCACCAATTCCATTAGAAGGTCTCTTATGTACTGGAAATTAGTGTCCATGATTACCCATCAGAGGTTTCGTTTGATCAAGACAAATAAAAAATAATAATCTTTTAGGGACACAGTACCTTCCTTGTACTTGCTTAGGTTCATCTTATACAAATCCAAGTTACGCCTTGGAATTTGTGGTTAAGAATTCATTTAAAAGATTATATGTAGGAAATGAATAAAAATCCTATTTTATGACTACAGCTTTTGTTGCTAATTCATTGGACAATAGCCTACTAGCTGCCTTTATTATGGAAATATAGTACTCGGGGATCCTTGATAGGTGCTTGGTTGATGGTATTCATAACTTCGTTTGTAACCACAATACTCGTCATTCCATTTGTAGTGATTGTGTCCGCAGTATTATTGGCAGCTTCTGTCTCCGTGACATTCATAACTCTCTTCTTTGGGGCCATGGTCTTCAATTGCAAGATTGAAAAGGGGATTTTTGGTGAAGGAGCTTGGAGGAAATTAGATTGATGAAATTTTGATTGATGGGGAAGGTGATCACTAAGAATTTAGAAAAATCGAGAAGAGTCTTGATTCCACAGAGAAATAGGATAGGAAGGATGGAGAATTTGATTCTAAGAGTTCGCAGAATATCCTCCTTGTCTTCATGACGAGGATTCCCATCCTCACGCTTCTCTTGCCCCACTTCTTCTTGCTCTATATTTCTCCTCTCTCTCTTGGACTACCCTCAATGGCTCATCATGCCTCATATATATATATATAGCTAAATTGAAGAAGAAGGATTGTGGCCAAGAAGAAGAGCTCTTTATGGAGGGTATCTTGGCAAATCAGTAATCTAGAAGCTTTCTAGATGCAATGTGATGTTGGCGATTTGATCTTTGAGGTCCAGAGAGGCTTCCAGAGATGCCATGACTGATTCGCTTGGCTCTCAGATGACCTTGCTTCAATCGAAGCCTCTCATCAAACTGAAAAGAGGGGGGGATTGTTGGAGTTAATTGTTGAATTACAGAAGGAGAACTCAGGCTTTTTCATCTAGAAATAGGAATTTCAAAATTGGGGTGGTTAAGGCATCGTTCTTTTTTCCCTAAAAAAGGGGGTTAAGATATCTTCTTCTCCTTCTTCTTTATCTTCATAAGCTTTAAAGCTTTGTGATTTGTCTTACTTGCCAAGTTTTAAATGGGTTTGGTCAAATTCGACTTATGGCCCATGACTCACATTCATGCTGTAACTTCCGTTCGACGGATGGCTACAGTCCTTATCAATTCGGGAAAATGTCAAGTTATGAACCTCGAAACATTTTGCTCAAGACCTTCTCTATTTAATAGTTTAGAGTTCTTCAAGTCCATTTTGCGAGAAGTCGGGAAGATTTGAAATTAAAGTTGGGATATCACAGTTAGGTGGTACCAAAAAGAATTTTCATTGACATTGCTTTTAGTAGTTGATATTAGTTATTTTATTTATAGTGGATGTGTTGCTTATTAAGTAAATCTAGTACTTTTAAAAAACATTTATCTTATTCAAGTACCTTTTAATTCTTAGGTTCTCTTGTTAGAATTTCCTTTGCAATTTTGAGCATCAAAAGAACTTCTAATGAACCACCAAAATAGTGGAATTTTAATATCATCTAATCATGCTTTCACCTTGGTAGCTACATACTTCCTAACTTTGATTGATAAACTACTTCATGTATGAATGGAGATAAGGTTTAAAACACTATAAGGGAATGGGGCAATAGCGACGGTCATTTGCGATGCAAAAAAGCGGCGTCACTATATGCGCCTCTATTTGTGTCACAAATAGAATTTGTGACGCATATAGTGATGCTAATAGCCACGCATATAGAATTTGTGATGCATATAGCAACGCTAATAGCGACATACATAGCGAACCTGGTCTAAGAAAAAAGTTTCAAAAATCCGAGGTGTGACATTTGTCGAGAAAACTTTTTGCGAGAAAGAATGAAAGAGAGAGCGAGAAAGCTTAAAGCTTTGAGAGGGAGAGGGAGAGGGAGAGGGAGAGGAAGAGGGAGAGAGAGAGAGGGGGAGCTCATCACCACTGCCATTGCTGTTGCTGCTATATAAGAAGAAGAAAGAGAAGTGTGCAAGGGAGAAGGGAGGGAAGATGCGAAGAGGAGGTACAAAGGGTTTCATCTTCAAGCCTTTAAGGTAGGTACATTGCCTCTTCTTGCTTTATTTTGGTGTTCTCTTCTTTTTTTTTTTGTTTTTCTTTGCAAAGAGATGCATGGAAAGAGAGGGAGGGAGGGAGGGAGAAGAAGGGGAGAGAGGGAGGGAGGGAGGGAGAAAGGAAACAAAGAGAACAAGGAAGAGAGATGAAGGGAGGGAGAGAGGAGGATGATTGAGAGAAACAACAAGGGAGAGAGGGGAGGAGAAACAAAGAGAGAGAATACAAATAAAGGGAAATAGAGAGAGAAAGAGAGGGGGAGAGAAATAGAGAGAGGGAGAGAAGAGAGGAGGTAGAAAAGAAAGGTGAGATAAAGAGAGAAAGGAGAGTGAAACAAAGAGAGAAATAGGAAAACAATCAAAGAATGAGAGGGAAGGAAAAGAAAGAAAAGTAAAGGGAGAGGGGGGAGAGAGAGATAAAAAGAGGTGGGGTGACATTGCTTCAATATCTTTGTTTTTTAAGCTTTTTATTTTCTATCTTTGATTATATTTACAATGAGACATGTTGAGTGAGAGTGAGGAGGGAAGGAGGGAGAGAAATAGAGAGAAGGGAGGGGAAGGAAGAGAGAGACAGAGAGAAATAAAAAAGGGGGAGAGAGGGGCTTCATAAAAAAGTATCGAAACCCGAGTGTGGCATTTTATAGGTTTTTAAACAAGTAAGAGAGAGAGAGAGAGAGAGAGAGAGAGAGAGAGAGAGAGAGAGAGAGAGAGAGAGAGACACCATCACCGCCATCCACGAAGAGGGAGGAGACAAGTGTAAAGGAGAATGAAGGAACTTGTGAAGGAGAAGAAAACGGAGGAAAGTACGAAGGGATTCTTCTTCAAGCTTTGAGGTAAGTGCATTATCTCTTCTCTCTTTGTTTTTCTCTTTTCTTTACTTCTCTCTTTCTTTTTGTTAATGAAGAGATGTATAGAGAGAAGTGAGAGAGATCAAGGAGAGAGAGAGAGAGAGAGAGAGAGAGAGAGATCAAGGAGAGAGAGAGAGAGAGAGAGAGAGAGAGAGAGAGAGAGAGAGAGAGAGAGAGAGAGAGAGAGAGAGAGAGAGAGAGAGAGAGAGAGAGAGAGAGAGAGAGAGAGAGAGAGACCGCTACCACTACCAATCCACCACGAAAAGAGAGGGGATAATTGCAAAGGAGAAGGAGGGAAGCCTTGAAGGAGAAGAAGAAGAAGGAGAGAAGTACAAAAGGATTCTTCTTCAAGCTTTGAGGTAAGTGCATTCTCTCTTCTCTCTTTGTTTTTCTCTTTTCTTTACTTCTCTTTGTCTTTTTGTTGATGAAGAGATGTATAGAGAGAAGAAGGGAGAGAGATGCATTCTTCTTCAAGCTCAACTCATGTATATGGACATGATAGCTATTGTTCAGCTGTCTCTAGCATGTGAGTCGTAGTCAATAAGTCAGGTACACTTAACTCTGGTAGAGTTAGTCACAGTGTGAGTAGTCATTAGGTCACTTAGACCTAGTTATTTATAGTCATTCAGTATGTGTGTGAAGTATATGGAATAATGAAGAATATGGAGGTTCATTGCTCCATGTTGCCTCATCTCTCTCTCCCTATCCTTTTACAAAGAATGCAAACCTGAAGGAGTCCAAGAAGAGGAAGAAATTATGGAGTATTATGTGAAGGGAGAAGGATAGAGAATGGATGTGTGTTCAAAGGTAGAATGTATTATGATGGAGTTAGGATACAAGAAAGAACACAAAGATATGTGGATATGTTAGAAGGATGAACCCTTGTACCACATGTTGTAGCTCAAGAAATGGAGTTTGAGAAGGGGGAGGATGAGCTTGATTTTTTTGAACTTGAAACACCTCCATCCATTGAGATTGAGGGTGAGGTCAGGTTGATGCCCTCTTGTGAGGCACGAGATGCCTTTGATGAAGGGTGAGGCCAAGAACGAAGAGAAAGAAGATGATTTAGACGACGTATGTAAAAACAAGAAGGAAGAAGTAGAGCTTAGAGACACTACTACTCCCTATATAAGTGTTTCTAGCTCCAACGCCATGGTATAACTCTTACAAATGTCCAAATGCTCCCCCAAAAAGACTTGAACAAGTTTGGAATAAGCTCAAGTGAGTAGAAGATAAATGGAACTTATTCATATCTCATGGTTCTAGCTGCAATGAAAGCTTGAAGTGAATCTCTTCTTCTTGGGCCTAAGCAAGTGATAAAAAATCTGCTTGAGTAATACTTTTTTGAATTGATTATATCTAGCTTTTGCAATCACAAGCTCTTCTTCTTCTCGAGCCTAAGTAAGTGATGAAATAGCTCATTGCATAATACCTTTTCAAATTGATTATATCTAGCTTTTGCAATTAGAGAATTCCTTTGTTTTTTGAAAATCTGATGCACAATTTTTAGACATTAGGTGTAGGTGACATTAGCAAATGCATTATACAAGAATATTTAGTACATATAGCTAGAAGGGTGGCAGGGCTACATGCCCTACCACTTAAATTTTTTTCCCTTTGTAATCGTCGTTATTTGTGTTGGAAATTTACTTTACAAAATCATCGCCATTAGTGTCACTATATACGCCACTATTAGCATCTCTATAGCAATGCTAATAGAGATGCTAATAGCGACGTATTTATCGTGTCGCTAATAGTGACACGATATGCAAATAGCGATGACGAGAGTAAGATTTTCCATGAATAATTCCGTCTCTTTAAGTGTCGCTATTGGGTCTATATGTTGTAGTGAAAGCTAAGTTCAAAGTGTTTTTATGCTCTAAAAAATTTCTTACCATAGCAAAAAAGTTGTTAGGATGTAAAATGGGTACCTATTCTAATCAAGGGGGGAGTACATGTCTAAGAAATTTAGTGCATATGTGGTTGAACGTTGGTTAAAACATCAATGTACAATGCCATATACACCATAACAAATTGATGTAACTAAGTGGAAAAACAAATCATTTATGGAGATAGAATAATGTATAATTAAGAGTCAAGCTTTGCCACATGGTTTTTGTCTTGAAGCTATTTTATGTGCAACCTATGTATTTAATAGGTGTTCCACCAAGGCTTTGCAGTCTCATTCTATACAAGGCTTAGCATGGTAAAAAATCATATGTGACTCTCTTGCATATTTTTGGTTGCTTGGCTTATACTTTGGCTCTAATGCAATAATGCAATATGTTGGATGACAATATTGTAAAATATATTATTTGTTGGGTATAGTAATGAAAGAAAAGATTATAAGTTATATCATCCATAAAGTAAGCATATCTTGGTAAGCCATAATGTTGTCTTTGTGGAAGATGTTGTTCATTCTTTACTTTCATATATAAAAGAGATAGATGTATGCTCACATGATATTTATGGCACTTTGTTGCCTCTTTTTAGTGGTGTATTATCACATGTAGTACCATATGAGTCAACTTTTTAGTATGTGTAGATTTCTTGTGATAACAAGCGATGTAGATATGAATGATGTACTTCTTGATGAGAGAGTAGAGATTGAGCAATCTAGGACTATGCCAAAGTGGCTGGTGCAAACATTATGTGACAATAAATTGGATGCATCATTGGCTAGTTATAGTCATGTGGGCTCTCATAGTGCTTGTGATACATAAGATTTTTATGAATTGATTATTTCTAATTTTTGTAATGAGTATTGAACCTATTACTATTGAAGAGACACAAAATTTTGAAAATTGATGGGCTACTATGCAATTTTTGTAGGATGTATTATAAAAAATGGTACTTGGTTCTTATATGATTTGCCTCCTAACGAGAAGGTCATTGATAGCAAGTGGCTTTAAGTTAGATGGTACTCTTGATTGCTACAAAGCTAGACACATGGTAGAGGGTTATAATTAGCAAAAGGGCATTGATTTTGATGAGACCTTTTCTCCCACTTGCCATGTGTAAACTATTCATAGCATTTTCACATTAGCAACTCATAATGATTGGAATGTGTATCAATAAGACATTATATGACAACTATTTGTAGCATTTGCACAATAGCAACTCATAATGGTTAAAAAGTACATCAATTTAGAGATCAAAATTGCATTTTTTGAATGGCAATTTATATGAGAAAGTGTATATTTTTTAGCCTCATGATTTTGTACAAAAGCGGCAAGAAAACAAAGTGTGTAGATTGGAAAAGGCTTGGTATGGTCTGATGCAAGCACGTCTGATGTATGAGAAGATACATGTATACTTGAATGCACATGGTTTCCAAAATAACCCCATTGAGAGCACATTATATGTTAGACAAGTAGGTGACATGCCTTTGATGATTGTGGTTTATGTTGATGATACTTACTTTAAAGTTCAAAGTAAGTGGTCAATATTGAAGTAATAGGTTTCTGTAATAAATTGCAGCAATATGCCAACAACCAGGATTGAGCAACCAATAAAGAAAGACCAAGAACAACTAGCACTGAAAGTTATCACAACTACAATGTATTAGTAACTATACATGTGGTAGGCATAGACATCATGCACATAAGAGATCCCAAGGTAAAGAGAGGTGAGCTACCAAATGCATAATCCACTAAGTAAATATCAATACATAAACTAGAAGCATATAAATATAATTGACAACAAATTGATAGACATAAGTGCCAAGTTCAAAGTAATTGATACACATATTACTGAATTTAAGGTTGAGTTGAATTCAACTTTTGACATCATGGATTTAGGCCTAATACATCATTTTTAAGGCTCTTAGCTAAAGAAGTGTGATGGAGGTATTGCTTTGTGTCAAATAAAGTATGTTGAGATATTATTGTAGAGATTTCATCCTGAGGAGTGCAAGTCTATTGTTACTCCTATTCAAAGAAAAGTTTGAAGTTGAGCCTTCATGATGCCAAATATAGTCTTGATGTCCTTCTCTATGAATAGCTTGTTGGATGATTGATTTATGTATGCATTATGAGGGTTGACATTCAATGTATAGTCTCATAGATGAGTAGATTTGTGCATATAGCACAAGCATTGGCATGCGATGAAGCATATCTTTTGCTACTTGAGTGATACTTAGCACCTTCAAGGTCTATTTTATCCCAAGGGGGATCATTACTACAAGATTTACATGCTTTTTCAGATTTTAATTAGGTTGGTTGTTACGATACCTTTGTTTTCATAAGTAGTTTTTGCTTTAGTCTTAGTAGTTCATGCATATCATTGTTGAGCAAGAAGGAGCCCATTGTACTCACTTTTAGTTGTGAAGTTGAGTATAGGGCAACTTTCATAACTATGGTTGAGTGTGTCTAGCTCAAATTCCTCTTGGTTCATTTGTGTGGGACCACCACCATCTTCATGACAGTTAGAGGCATTGGTAATTGCATGGAATCTAGTGTTCCATGTACCTACTAAGCACATTGACATACATAATCATTATTCCAGGGAGAGAATCTCAGCAAAGATAGATCAACTTTGCCTATGTGGTAACATAGGACAAGCTTGTAGATATTTTCACAAAGGCTTTGCCTTATGAGAAGATTAGATCTTCTTGTAAATTGTAATATTTCCGCAACGAAATATTAACGACTCTAGATCTTGTGCAAAAGCGGTTCAAAGTAATCTCCCGCAACAGGAAAACCATGGGCTAAGTGCTCCATCCTCGTGCACTAACAAACACCAGCCCCGCGTTGTGCCTAGAAAACCATGGCTCCAAACCCGTAACCCACCGTGGGAACCCTCCGAACCCATAACCCACCGCGTTGTGCCTAGAAAACCATGGCTCCAAACCCGTAACCCACCGTGGGAACCCTCCCTTCAAGGGACAAAAAAAAGATAATGAATTAATTGCAACTTTTTTAAAAAACTCCCTCCCCTTCACCCGTTGCATGGAGGGGAGAGGGAGTATGTGTTGGAACTCGTGGAGGGGCATGAGGAGGAGGGCATGCACCCTGCCACTTGTGTGGCCACCCCCCCTTCACCCCATATAAACCCCCTCCATGAGCTTGGGAGGGGGATTGATTGTGCTGCGGCCTGCCATGAGGAGCTACCCGCCGCCGTTCGACTGCGCCGCTGCCGTTCTAGCCACGCCGCCAGGCTGCTGCCGTCTCCATCACCATCAACATCATCATCATCATCATCATCATCATCGTCCTCATCATCATCTTCATCTCCATCGTCATCCTCTCCATCATCATCTCCAATCATTACTCCCTCACACGTCATCTCCCTGTTTCCCAGAAGCTTGAGAAGCTTCTATTGAAGCTTCTCTAGGCCAAGTTCACCCGTGCCTCCCAGTTTTTTTAAAACCATGTCTTGCAAGGCTTGTGTCCTGCGCAGAGAAGGAAGTCTCGGACAATAGCAACTCTGAAACTCGTAAGGGGTGCCAAGGGGAGTTGGCCGAG
Organism: Lygodium microphyllum; assembly: GCF_053477565.2. Lineage (NCBI taxonomy): Eukaryota > Viridiplantae > Streptophyta > Polypodiopsida > Schizaeales > Lygodiaceae > Lygodium > Lygodium microphyllum. Next base: position 75,101,182 of record NC_141147.1, on the reverse strand, counting down.
TCGAAGATTACCTCATCAATGGCCCCTAAGAAAAAGTCGAGAGGAGCGCATGCGAGAGCTTCCACCCAAAGTATGAGAGTTGACAATGCCCCGGTATTGAATGCCTAGGTTTCGAATAATATTTCCGCATGGAAAGGATGCATAAAGCATGTTTTAATTCATATAGGGAAACATAAATGCATTGGAAAATTTATATACTTGCTCGATTTACAAGTTTAGTTGCTTAACGAGTACTTGCATTTACTTGCATTTCCATGGTCGAGGATAGTCACATTTTTTAACGTATGTTGCATAAGTTAAAAGATGAAATTGTGCGAAGGCGTCCTTGCTGCATCTCGCAAAGGATAGGGCACATAACACATAACACACTTATGTAATAAATTTCTGGTTGTGTCTCATGTATAAGGTAATCGTAGACGGTCATTAAATGATGTCTAAATAGTTGCAATGAAAGGAAAAGATTTATGAACTTTGGGCAATAAAACATATATTATGCAATTTGCATGCAATGATAGTTATATTTTAGGTTGCAATAAGCGTTAAAAGAAGGATTAAATCAATAATGTATTCATTGGTATCTGGTCATGAAAGAATGATGCATCAATGCATGGAGTTCTTTTATCAAAATTTGAATTTGGAAAAGGATGCATCTTCATTAAAAATATTAAAGCTTTGAATTCGATGCATCAACGTAGGGTTTATAAGAATAGCTCTGAATGTCAATCAATATCGCTTAGGGCAAGGAGAAGAAAGATCACTATAGATCCTATAGCTGCATGGTCTTGAAATTGCATATTCGCATGGAATGATATATCTCATACATCTTGCAGTTATTTACAAGTATTTGCATCTCTAAGGAAAAGATCACCATGAATCGTAAGACAATTAGATCAATTAGGTAAATCGCATGTAATTGTGTAACTCACATGAGATTCACAAAGGCGTGAATAGTTGGCATACGACGAACACCTCAATGTGCTGGGTTTGGTTAAGTTATGTTAAAATTCTGCCGAGTATCGCACTTGGGATGCCGATTTAATATTTAGGTCCTACCCACATTCTCAAAATGTTAGGATTATTCACTCGTGCAAGAATGATCTAGGGATTCTCACCCTAAGGATTAGTTGATAGACCTCCACAAGGAATTTAGGGACCCTAGGGCATAAATGCTTATCGACCTAGTAGGGTTAGGGTTTTGGATTGGGTCAATAGGACTCCCAAGCCCTATATCTTGAACAAATGTATTCTTGACCAAGAAATACCGTTTGATGGGAGATATAATCCCCCAAGTTAAGTATTGACACCTATCTCGTGCAACAAGCTGCAACGTCTTATGCTTTTGCGTCTAAATCACTAAATAGAACCCCTTCACCTTAGACCAAGTTTGGTGAGTTCTAATTGCAAGTTAAATTTCCTAGGAATTGAGTAGTCGTCTTGCTTCAACACTCTTCCTTGAAGACTAATTTGCCAAGCTAGGGTAGTTACGAATTGCCAAGAAAGCAGTTGAACAACCAAGTTAGAGCGACGAGATTGTTCAAGGTTTATTGACCACAATATAAGGAAACCTAAAGTAGTGACAATTTGGGTCAACACGGTATAAACCCTAACCCAAGGAGAAAAGGGTAAACAAGCAACTCAGCTCACGAAACCCTTGGGATCTTGCCAAGTTGCAATTGATCTAGGATCAAATGCTGGAAGCATTCGGGGAGAAGGAATCACACCTTAGCAGTTGGCCATACAAACGACCATTGGAATGCTCGTGATTGTACACTTAGGTGCATTGTTTGTACTTCTTTGCTCAAGGAACTAATTCAGGAAAAGTAACTAATGCTTCAGGTTGAAATCCTGGAGGGAGAGGCAGTACCAATTAACTCTGACTATCTACCTGACCCTATCCAAGGGGGTTGTTAGCCGCGCCAGGTACGTGGACCGAGCCTGCCGCCGCGAGAGGTCTCTTGGTGGGTGCTACTTGGGACAGGAGGATGCTTGGGTGCCAGGGGAGGCTTTGGTCGTAAATCCCTTGCCTCCGGATCCTGCGCAAGAGGCCGACGTGACTCGAGATGGGATCTCGAGGCCTGTATACTAGTCAACGGGCGAAACTTGGAAATAACGATCCTTGAGGATTGCTGGAATAGCCTTCAGATAGGTTATTTGATGTATTCCAAAGATTGATAAATAAAGATCAAATGTTGAAAAAGGAACTTGCTTGACATTGTTTTTCTGTGTCAGTGCCTAAGTTACGTGAAGGAACCAATGATTAATTGGTTAATTAAGAAAGTTGTTTTTGCGTGTCAAACAAAATGTGATAGGTAATTAGATAACTAAGGAACCCGAGGAAAGTGCAGTGGACGTGACTCTGGGTCCGTCCTACGGAAGGGTGGTCCCGGTTGGCTGGGAATTTTTCTCAAAGGAATTGACAGCGGGGTAACAATGACCTAGAATCTATAGAGCTAGAGTCCTGATTTATGCTGTTTTAGGGGAACAGAATGGTACTATGCCTTACGGGCAGAGAGGTCGAGCTTCACATCCCTCTCGTTTTCCATTCTCCTTGAACCAAGTGCAGTATAAATGTGCTTCGACCCTGATGTTTCTGCGCAAAGTAGTTCGTCTGGGCTCAACGCTAGCTACCTCCTAGGAACTTGACTATTAGGAAAACCCTGATTGAGGTTGGTCCTAAGTGAGAACGGCCAGGTGCTTCTGCTTCGTGGCAGACTCAGGAAGACCTAGATCGCAAACCCCGTGATATTCCTTGCGAGTGCCGAGCGGCGCTTTCTAGACTCTCTTCCCGATGGGCTGCTAAGACTGTCCTACAAGTGGACAGGGGGACACCTTACAGTTGGTATCAGAACAAACCAACAGGATCTAATATTTACAAGGAAACTTAATGAGGGGAAGTAGAGCAATGTTGCCGTTAAGAACATTTCCTTACTTACTTATGGATGCTTGCCTGTGCAGAGTCGCGAATCGTGGAACAAATTCTTGGTGTTCCAGGTTATGTTTATGACTACAATGCGTGCTTCGGATTATCGGAGGCTAGGCATGATGAATATTCTAGACAGTATCTACAATCCTTCACTCCTGTACGTGGAGCGGAGATGGACGGGTGAATCAGGAATATATTACATAGCGGCCCACTGACTTGCGTACCTTCAGACCAACTTGAAGAGAATCAAGTGGATGGAGGATTTAAAGATCATGAAGCTATTCATCTTTATCGAGGCTCACACAAATGCAACCCTACATGTCGGCAGTCGGAAGGTCAAGCAGAATAAGTGTGTGTACAAGGAAGTGACTCGAATAATCCCTGCCGATAGGATCAAGGTGCTGGGACGTTATGAGAAGAACGGGTATCAAAGGAAGGGATACCCCAAGCTTCCTATGACCTACCGATTCCTGAAAATCCATGACCCCACTCCATATTATTACTCAGTTTCCTAGTCGAATGTAACACAATCCTATTTTCCCCAGACTGATGTATCAGCTTGTTCTACCTTCCCAAAATAAATGTACTAAAAAGGGGCTATGCCCACATGAATGAATAAGATTTTTTTTTCACTGTCTGTCATGGTTGTAAGTGTTGGTAAAGGAGTTAAGTGATTAGGTCACTTGGCTGAAAGCTAAACTGGGCATATTAATGTAATGTGAGAAACATTTAGCAAGTTTTTAATGTAAAGGATCTTATTGCCCCGGCGTAACCTCAAGTGCAGAATCCTAGTCCGACCCTTGCACTAAGTACGGCTGTAATTCAAGAGAAGAAATTACTTCTCAAAAAAATCAAGCCATTCGATGGTAAGAAAGGACCGTCCAAACTGATGCCGAGGTGTGGATCGAATCCATGGAGGATTATTTCAAGGCAGCAGGAACTGCACCCGCTAACCAAGCTATGCTCGCCAAACTGAAGCTTACCGGCGAAGCAAGACTTTGGTGGAAACAATGCTGCAGAGACCAAGGGATCTTAGAAGGGTTAGTTACTTGGGAGAAGCTTAAATTAAAGCAGCTTGGACTGTCCCTGGATGCATACTATTCAAAATTCGTCTCTCTCTTAAAGTACGTGCCACAAATGGACATGACACAACAGGTGTCAAAGTTTTGTGCCGGGTTAAATCCACCCATAAACACCCGCTTGGAATCAATGCATCTAATGGATCTGCAAGACGTGCTCATTCGAGCTGCACTGATAATACAGGAGGTGCAGACCAAGCCAAGGAATAACATGATTTGGTCTTATAGGGATTAGAACAAAGGAATGCTTAGGTCTCAGGCTAAGAGAGCACAGGGCCAAAGCCAAGGACAAAGGAAGAAAGCCAGGGCCAACACTGTCAACAACTTCGTTCCTACACAAGGTAATGGCCACAATCTCCGTTGCTTCCATTGCAACGAGCCTGGTCACTTTAAAAGGCAGTATCCCAAGCTTAGCAGAGGGCAACGTCAAGGGCTATCCCAAGGAGCCGCCCATGGCCAAGGAGCCACCGTCAGGGCCAGAGGGAGAACCTCCAGTGTTGCCAACAAGGAGCTTGGTGATTAAGAAGATCCATCCATGGAAGCTGACACTAAGAGGGCAACGGTTCATGCCACTCTTCACAAGAAAGGCCCGAATTGCCAATTCTCGGTAATTCAAACTCCATCGGATTATCAAGGTAAAAGCTTTAAAACCTTGATTGATTTGGCAGTACACATTCCTTCATTTTGCCAGTTTGTGCAGCCAGTCTGTGCAAAAAGATTAGGAATAGCCACAAAAGATGCACCTACCTTACTTGTGGAATTAGCAAATGGTCATGAGGTCTCTTGTACCAAGCAAACTGCTAAGGTGAAATTCCTATTGGGTGGAGAGTCGACTTCGGTCAAATTCAGGGGTGTCCACGAATGTTTGCTCGGAATGGATTGGCTGATACCTAATGATGCCCACATTCACTGTGGAAAGAGCCAAGTCTCCTTTCGAGATTCTTAAGGGGAACTAGTCACAACTCAAGGAGAGGCTAGTAAGCCAAAGATTCAGCTGGAAAAAGCAACACGGATAATAAAAGGAGTTAGGAAGGGCCTACTTGTCTATTTGATTAAACTAAATAAGCTAGATCAGAATCAGGAATCTAGGGAAGAACCTTCCTGGTTAAAGGAATACGCAGACATATTTCTTGAAGAGCTGACTGAACTTCCTTCTCAAAGGGAAGTCGATCACGAAATCAAGCTGGCGCGCCAGGAGCTGCACCAATCGCAAAGAGACCATATAGGATGTCCATCCCGGAAGCGATTGAGCTGAAGGAGCAACTCAAGCAACTGTTAGACCAAGGCTACATCCATCCTAGCAGTTTACCATGGGGAGCTCCAGTGCTGTTCCAGAAGAAGAAAGATGGAACGCTTAGGCTATGCATTGACTACAGAGGGTTGAATCAATCGACCATTAAAAACAAATACCCCATTCCAAGAATAGATGAACTTCTTGACCGTCTTCAAGGTGCGGAGATCTTCTCTAGGATAGATCTCAGGTCTGGATATTATCAGATAAGGATCAAGGAAGAAGATACGAAGACTGCATTCAGCACAAGGTATGGACACTTTGAATTCCTGGTCATGTCATTCGGGCTGACAAATGCTCCTGCTACCTTTAACAAGCTAATGCATGATATCTTTAGACCCTATCTTGATCACTTCATACTCGTCTTCTTTGACGATACCCTAGTTTACTCTAAACAGGAAAAAGATCATGAATCCCAGCTTCGCATTGTCCTCGAAACAATGAGAGCACACAAGCTTTATGCCAAGAAGAAGAAGTTTGCATTTTTCAAGCGACAAATTGAATATCTGGGATTCATTGTATCAGCGGAAGGAATTTCAATGGATCCCCGTCCAAGGTCAGAGACGTTCTGGAGTGGCCAACACCAACTTCTGTCAAAGAAATACATAGCTTTCTTGGATTGACAGGATGGTACAGGGTCTTTATAAAAAACTGTGCTTTGATTGCAGCGCCTCTAACTGATCTATTAAAAAAGCAAGCAGAATTGATGGCCAACACCAACTTCTGTCAAAGAAATACGTAACTTTCTTGGATTGACAGGATGGTACAGGGTCTTTATAAAAAACTATGCTTTGATTGCAGCGCCTCTAACTGATCTATTAAAAAAGCAAGCAGAATTGTATGGTCACCTGTTGAACAGACCAGCTTTGACAAACTAAAGCAAAGCTTGGTATCAGCACCCATCTTGAAACTTCCTGATCTTAGTAAGGAGTTTGAAGTGGTAACTGATGCTAGCGCACTTGCCTTAGGATGTGTGCTCATGCAAGAAGGTCAAACCGTAGCATACTCTTCAAGGAAACTGAAGAGTCATGAAAGGAACTATGCTACTCACGATCTGGAGCTGTTGGCTGTCATCCATGCTCTCAAACTTTGGAGACACTACTTGCTGGGTAACAAATTTACCTTAGTGACGGACCACAAGAGTCTTAAATGGATTTTCACCCAGAATGAGCTCAATATGAGGCAACGTTGATGGATTGAAGTACTGGAAGAATATGACTTTGAAATCAAATATCAGCGTGGAAAGGAGAATGTAGTTGCCAATGCACTCAGTCGCAAGGCATTTTTGAATTCTCTGATTTTGCAAAATCCATCAATAGCCAGATCTCTAGCCACAAAGGTATCCATGCCAAACAACCCAATTCTTGAGCTAGCTAGAGAAGAGGCATGTCATGACCCAACCTATCAGAAATTGCTAAGGGAGATCCCCATCAAAGATCAAGACCAAAAGCTACAAACAAAGTATCAAGAATTCTCTATCAATAGTGGATTTGTCTACTATAGGACAAGATTATATATCCCGGCAAGCCAATCACTCAAGTAGAAGATACTTTGGGAAGCCCATGACTCCCCTTTCTCAGGACATCCTGGCTATGCCAAGACCCTTAATGCGGTCAGGAAGAGCTATTATTGGGATAGGCTCAAAGGTGATGTTCTCAAATATGTCACGAAATGTTTATCTTATCAACGCATTAAGGCCGAACATGTCAAAATGCCAGGGAAATTGCAACCACTTTGACATTCCCCGAATGAAATGGGAATTCATTAGTATGGACTTTGTTGTTGGCCTGCCCCAAGTTCAGGGAGGATACAACTCCATTATGGTCGTGGTAGATATGCTCACCAAGGTTGCACATCTTATCCCTATTAAGACAAACTATAAAGCCTCAGACATTTCAAGGTTATTCATCAAGCAAATATTCAAACTACATGGGTTACCCAGAAGAATCATTAGTGATTGTGATTCCCTCTTCACATCACACTTCTGGAGGGCTATCTTCGAGGCCATTGGGACTCAACTCTATTTCAGTACAGCTTACCATCCCCAAACTGATGGTCAAACGGAATGAATCAACCAAGTCATTGAGGATATGCTTAGGGCACACTGTTGCCGCGAACCCAAAAAGTGGATTCAATATTTGCCACTGGTTGAGTTTGCCTACAATGCTTCTTACCAACAAAGCATTCAGATGACCCCTTTTCAAGCATTGTATGGGCACGATTGTCGTAGTCCTTTGAGTTTTTCGGATCCAACCTTGAGGGTTGAAGCTTCAAAGCAGATGCTGGAAGACATGGATGACCAAATCAAATCAATAAGACAAGACATCCAAGCTGCCAAGGACAGACAGAAGGCTTACGTGGACCTGAAACGGCAAGATAGATCCTTCGTTGAAGGTGATATGGTCTTCATTCACGTACGTCCAAAGAAGAGTTCCCTATCCTTGGGTGAAAGCAAAAAGCTAAGTCCAAGGTATTGTGGACCCTACAAGATTATCAAGTGCCTAGGGCCTAATGCTTACAGACTGCAACTCCCTGAAAACCTAAAAGTTCATAATGTATTCCATATCAGTCTATTGAAAAAGTATGTGCCTAACCCTAGTCATGTGCTTGATGATCAACAAGTTGTAATGCCAAGCCAAGGAGTCCTTGAGCATTTGAGATCCAGGACCTTGAGAGAATACCTCATCCAGTGGAAAGACTACCCCGAAGAGGATGCCACTTGGATGGATGAAAGTACTCTCAACCAACAATACCCCCAGATCTTCTCGAGATGAGGACATCTCGATTCCTCTAAGGGGGAGAGAATGTAATATTATTGTAATGAAATATTAACGACTCTAGATCTTGTGCAAAAGTGGTTCAAAGTAATCTCCTGCAAACAGAAAAACCATGGGCTAAGTGCTCCATCCTCGTGCACTAACAAACACCAGCCCCGCGTTGTGCCTAGGAAACCATGGCTCCAAACCCGTAACCCACGCACTCCCATAATATCTACACCGAAATATATACACAGTTTGGGTCCTCAAGTGCAGGACAATACTCTCACCTTGCTCAGAGTTCGACCTGTCTCCCAAACTAATTGAACTATGTCTTGTGCACGATAGAGAAGACTAGCACTACCCCTAGGGAGAGACTATCTATGAGAGGTTTTCAATTGCAGGTATTGAAGACTCCAACGAAATTGTCGTTCACTCTTCATCAACACCCAATTCTGAATCGTCATGTGCAGAATCCCCAACAAACCAACACTTGTGCTAGCCATCAGTGCAATCCCCAACAAAGAACAGCCCTACCACCAACTCCAACAACCCTACCACTAGCCACCTAGGCCACCAACATGCCCCCAATGACCATCCTCCACACCACCACCAACACTCCTCCCCAGCCACCATCGATGTCCCTTCCACCCACGTCATCAGTGCAGGCCAAAGCTTGCTACCTACGATGGTGAGTGCCATGGGATTGGCACTCGTCTAGGAGGGGGGTAATGTTAACCGGTAGACAAACAAGGTGGAAAGCCTGGAAAAGCTAAAGCGGAAGACAAAGGCCAAGGCAAAGTGAAACGGAAGACAAAGGCGCACAAGAAAAAGCGCAAGTCAATACTTTTGTAAAAGAGTGCAAGCGCATCATGATTTAATTTAAGGAGCGCCGGGCTCTCACCCGTGCAATTTGTAAAGGTAGATGGCCGGTAGGAAGGAAGCTAGGAAGATAGGAGGACAATGGGAAAAAGGGCCTAGGCCACAGCCGGCCATGTAAAAAAGGGGATAAGGGAATGACCGCCCAAAAGGGATTTAGGGTTTTGTATATAACGTTGAAAAGTGAATGAGAAGCTCATTCTTGTGTGTGGCCAAAAGTGGGCCTTCTCTTCTTCTTCTTCTTCTTCTTCTTTCTTGCTTGAGCTTGTGCTTGAGAGAGGGAGTGTGAGAGTGTGAGGGAGTGAGTATGTGAGGTTGAGGGACCGGGGAGGAGAAGCTCTCCATCTTCTCCTCTCTTATTCTCTTCTCTTCTCTTCTCTTGTCTTGCTTGCGACGATGGAGCTTGGAGCATGGAGCTTGAGGATGGAGCTTGCTTGAAGCTTGCACTTGGATCGTGGAGCTACCGAAGTGCGCGGGAGAGGAGGTAACTCGATCGGCATGGAGGTAAGCTCACTACACCTGTAGATTTGGAGGGCGCGTCGGCTATGTGAGAGGTAGCCATTAGTGCTCGGCTTGAAACGCTTGAAATAATAAGCGGTCCGTGGGTCTTGGTAGTTGAGCGAAAGCTCCGACAGCATTGCAAAGCTTTACCATTTTTTTTATGATCAACATATCTAGCATTTGGTAGTAGTCCAAGAGAATATCCCATGTGTTGAGATATCGAGCTCCACTCGTGATATGCCAGGGTGACCATTGTGCATTTATGTCACCGACTTATTAGCTGCAGATGCGGTTGGTACACCGCCCATGAATAATAGCTAGATGACAGCTATCCTTATCTACTCTAGTTCGTGGCTCAGTTAGTATGCCACCTTAGTTAGTTGAGTTTGGTTTGAGACCCACATATAGAGTTCTTCTATTTCTTTTGTACTTGAGTTCTTTTGGCTTACACAATAAAGAAGAGGAAAACTGTTTTCAGCCTCGATCTGTGTGTGTATTCCCCCATTGTGCAAGCAAGAAAGCTACAAGTGAGACTCCTTCCTTCTCTCCCACAATCTTGACATGGTATCAGAGCCTGGTTCGTGGTAAGGAGCTCAAGAAAGCAAACCAAGTTCGCGATGTTCTGGTAAGAGGACTAGTGTTGCTTTCATTTTTCGAGTTTGGGAGCAAGTCTCTGCAGGTAGCACAGCTGGAAAGTGCAAGAGTGCATTGTCTCAGATTGAGGACCAGTGTTGCTTTCATTTTTCGAGTTTGGGAGCAAGTCTCTGCACAGGTAGCATAGCCGGAAAGTGCAAGAGTGCATTGTCTCAGATTGACAGACCCTTCGCGGTGTAGCAAGAGGGCAGTATATGCTGCGGGAAAGGGCTCTAGCCTTTGGTTGCCCTGTTTTTTTGATTCGAGGCCATTTCGGGGCCTGTTTTGGAGGCGGAAGTTTTCCGCACGCACTCAGGAAAAGGCCCTGTTTTTTGCTGTGCGACCACTGTTCTACAGATCGATGAAAAGTTACTGTAGAAATTGCATCATATGCCTGTGCACAGAGACATTGGGAGTTACAGAATCATCCTTGTTGCCTGTTAATGCAAAATCATCACTAGGAAGTGATTGTGTGGTCAAATACCACTTTCGTCAGTTTTGTAGATTTGCCCTTGTGAGGCTGAAGCTGTGTTTTTTGCAGTGACAGAATTCTTTGCAGTGTTCTGTAATGGCGTCTGATTCTCTTTCACAGATTGTCACTGAAAAGCTTGACAAGAACAACTTCCAAGCATGGAAGTTTAGAATGACGAATTTCCTTATGGGAAAAGGATATTGGGAATTCGTTGCAGGAAATGAAGAAGAACCAGTTCTTCCTGATGTTCCCAATCAACAGCAAATGCAGGCATTTAAAGGATGGCATGAGAGAGCCAGAAAAGTTATGTACTAGCTGTCTATCAGCATTTGAGAGTCTATGATTGTGCATATTCAGGATGCAAGTACGCCAAAGGAGGCATGGGATACTCTGTCAAAAATATATAGCACAAATAAGCAAGCGAGGAAAATGCAGCTCAAGCAAGAGTTGCACAATGTGCAAAGAGAAAGTATGAGCATCAATGACGACCACATGAAGGTGAAGAAGATTGCAGATGCACTTGCTTCCATTGGGTCACCAGTGGAAGATGATGATTTAGTTTTTGTGACCTTGAATGGTCTAGGAAAGGATTATGCACAGTTCCGAACATGGATTTCCGTTCGTGAAAGATTTCCTGATTTTGAGGAGTTGATTGCTCTTCTAATTTCTGAGGAGCAGAGAAATGGTGGTGCATCTTCTTTAGGAGGAACTTCAAAAGAAGCTGTCTTCTACTCAAATGCTGGAAGAGGTAGAGGCAGAGGTAGAGGAGGCCGATCTGGAGGCCGTGGTAGACATCAGAATATGCAGCAAACTCAAGAAAACCAGTCCTATGGAGGAGGACGCGGTAACTCTAGAGGCAAGGGGAGCCAACGAGGTCGTGGTGGATGGCAAAGAGGCCAAAATGCAAACAACAATGTTGAATGCTACTACTGTGGTAAAATGGGTCATATGGCTAAAGACTGCTATAAAAAGCAGAATGACATCATGAATGAAAAATTGCAACAAGGGAATTATGCATCTTCTAGTAGACAGGGTGATGACAGAAATGAGCATTTGTTTATGGTGCAGCACATGACCAATTCTGTGACAAGTGCAGAAGAAAGCAACGATGTGTGGTATGTTGACTCAGGTGCATCAAACCACATGACAGGTCATGCAGAATGGATGCAGGATGCAAGGAAAATGGAAAAACCAGGATTTGTGGAGACTGGTGATGATACTGCACATCCTATTGTGCAAATGGGAAAAATTCCTTTGTCTATGCAGGATGGGAAAAAGAAATACCTGTCGAATGTATTTCATGTCTCGAATATCACCAAGAACCTGGTTTCTGTTGGTCAAATGGTTGAGCAGGGCTTGCAGGTCAGATTTAATTTTTATGGATGCTTTGTTGAGGATATGAAAAAAAAAGGTCGCTTGATAGCAAAAGGAAAGAAGAAAGGCAGAATGTTTACGTTAGAAGCATACATGCCTGAATTGAGTGCAGCAATGTTTGCACATGGGACCGGTGTAGTTGCAGATATTGATATCTGGCATAAACGCATTGGTCACATTAATGTACAACGACTTAATCAATGCAAGCCCAAAATATTGTTACAGGACTGCCTAAATTCAAGGTTGCAGAAATGCATAAGGTATGTGAAGCCTGTCAATTCGGAAAACAGGCAAGGAAACCATTTCCTAGACATGTTGAAGAGAGTAAGAAGCCATTGGAATTAATCCACTCTGATGTGTGGACTACTAATGCTGCATCTATTGGAGGCTGTCATTATTTTGTCACTTTTATTGATGACTATAGCAGGAAATTTTGGGTGTATTTTATGAAAAAGAAAAGTGAAGTGTTTGGGCATTTCAAAACTCTTAAAGCTATGGTTGAAAAAGAAACAGGTCTGCAAATAAAATGCCTAAGGTCAGATGGAGGGGGAGAGTACCTCTCAAATGAGTTTGCAAGGTTCTTGCAGGAGCATAGCATAAAGCAGCAATATTCATGCAGTCATACCCCACAACAAAATGGAATTGCAAAAAGGAAAAACAGGCATATTGGAGAGGTACCTCGTGCCATGCTCAATGAAAAAGACTTACCAGATTTTTACTGGGCTGAAGCAGTTGCTACAGCAGTCTACATAATGAACAGGACTCCCACTGCAGCAATACATGGGATGACTCCAGAGGAGAGGTATACTGGTACGAAACCAGATATTTCTCATTTGGAAATTTTTGGTTGCATTGCCTATGTCCATGTGCCAGATGAGTTGAGATCCAAGTTGGATCCAAAAGCTGAGAAGTGCATCTTTATTGGTTACTCTCTGCAACAGGCAAAAAGGGTATAGATGCTATAACCCTTCTACTTGTAAGTTTACAGTGAGCAAAGATGTTGTTTTTGATGAGATGAGTAGCTGGTATAAACCAATAAATGTGATTGATAATGTAGATGCACAAAATGGTAATGCTGCACAGAATTCACAGCAGCAGTCACAAAATATTAGTGGACCTGGAGTGTCCTCTAGCAGTGGTTCACATTCTTCGCCATGGACAGGCAGATTAAGATCAGGAGAATCTCCTCAAAACAATGCAGATAGTGGTATTCAGGTTTCACGAAAAGGAAAAGAGAAGGTAGATCAGCCCATGTTTGATGTGAATGCAGGTCACTCTTATGTGGATGGTGAATCGAGTGGCTCAGAACAGAGCATTGATGATGAGTTGGGTATTCCTTCTATTGTTACACCTGGAGTAAGGAAGACCAGGGATGTTTTGAGAGCACCTGGGAGTGAACTTACTTTGCACAGGTCTACCAGAGCTAGGTATCCTGTGGATAGGCTGAAATATGATGGATTTACAGCCACTCACTATGCCTATATGGTCAAAGTGATATAGGAACCAGAACCCACTTCTTTTGAGCAAGCCATGGGAAACGAAAAATGGGAGAAAGCCATGGATGAAGAAATGGATGCCTTGGAAGCAAATGCTACATGGGAATTGGTACCTTTGCCTAAAGATAAGAATGCAATTGGTTGTAAGTGGGTTTATAAGGTGAAGCACAATGCAGATGGTTCTGTGAACAGATACAAGGCAAGATTAGTAGTCAAGGGGTATGCACAAACATATGGCATTGATTATGAAGAAACATTCAGCCCAGTTGCAAGGATGGCAATCGTAAGAGCAGTCATTGCTATGGCTACATCAAAGGGATGGTCTTTACATCAGATGGATGTAAAGAATGTATTCTTGCATGGTGATTTGCAAGAAGAGGTCTATATGGAGCAGTCACCAGGTTATGTGCATGCTGTTCATCCTGAGTTTGTTTGCAGGTTGAAGAAAGCCTTGTATGGCTTGAAGCAAGCACCTAGAGCATGGTCTGCTGACAAGATAGGACAGTATCTTGTCACTATTGGCTTTCAGATTTCCAAGGCAGATTTCTCACTTTATGTGAGAAAAACAGAGAAAGGTATTATGTTGCTTGTCATTTATGTTGATGATTTGATTATCACAAGTGATAGTGATGAAGATATCCTTCATGTGAAAATGCTATTGAAGCAGAAGTTTGAGATGAAGGATTTGGGAGAGCTGCGTTATTTCTTGGGCATTGAGGTGATTAGATCACCAAGTGGGATACGGCTCTTGCAGAGGCAGTTTAGATTGGACATGCTGTCCAAATATGGAATGATAGGTTGTAAGCCTATTTTAGTTCCTTTGGAGCAGAATGTGAAGCTGAGCGCAGATGCAGGTGAGCTTCTAGAAGACCCTACTATGTACAGACGCATAGTAGGAAGTTTGATTTATATGATTATTACCAGGCCAGATTTGAGCTATGCTGTTGGATTGGTAAGTCAGTTTATGCAGGCTCCAAGGAAACCACATTTGGATGCGGCTAGACGCATACTCAGGTATTGCAGTATGGACTATTTTATGAGACTGGGGTTCAGATACAGTTGCATGGATACACTGATGCTGATTGGGCTGGTAGTATTTCTGATACACAATCTACCAGTGGATATGTGTTCTCTTTTGGGAGTGCTGCAGTCACTTGAAGCAGCAAGAAACAGCCTACAGTTTCCTTGTCGAGTACAGAGGCTGAGTACAGGGGTGCAGCAATGGCTGCATGTGAGGTAGCTTGGTTGCAGAAGCTACTTTATGATATGCATCAGCCTACAGATGGGCCAGTTGTCATTTATTGTGACAACATGAGCAATATACACTTGGCAAATAAGCCAGTCTATCATGCTAGAACAAAGCACATTGAGGTGAATTATCACTACGTGCGGGAGAAGGTTTTATTAGGTCTTATTGATCTAGTTTATATCAGCACAGAGGATCAGGTAGCTGACATATTCACGAAGGCATTGGGCGCAGAGAAGCTGCGCAAGTTCAGATATCTGCTTGGTGTGCAGGAATTGGGATTGAGCTCGAGGGGGAGTGTTGAGATATCAAGCTCCACTCGTGATATGCCAGGGTGACCGTTGTGCATTTATGTCATCGACTTGTTAGCTGCAGATGCGGTTGGTACACCGCCCATGAATAATAGCTAGATGACAGCTATCCTTATCTACTCTAGTTTGTGGCTCAGTTAGTATGCCACCTTAGTTAGTTGAGTTTGGTTTGAGACCCACATATAGGGTTCTTCTATTTCTTTTGTACTTGAGTTCTTTTGGCTTACACAATTAAGAAGAGGAAAACTGTTTTCAGCCTCCACCTGTGTGTGTATTCCCCCATTGTGCAAGCAAGAAAGCTACAAGTGAGACTCCTTCCTTCTCTCCCACAATCTTGACACCATGTTGGAAGCCTAATAAGAACTTCTTCTACACCTGTAGTGCACCATATATAGCATACATGCTCACCAATGCATTTCCTAACACAATTTAATATCCATTAGTTCCAACCTAAAGATCTTAACATTTGGTTTTTTTCACCTATTATTCTACATTGGGAAGCACAAAGAAGAGTAGGTTGTTGATGTTGAGGTCCTCGTTATCACCCCATTTGATAATCACTATGGTGGCTTTCTTTGAATGGCCATATCTTTCACCCTACCTTTTTATTCTTAGAGCCTACTCCATCAACTCATGGGTGAGCTTGGTCACAATTGACGAATGTGGTCCTTGAAGGAACACTATGGCAGACCTAGTATTCGATTGATATTCTTGAATGAAAGTTGATCGCCACCCTTGTAATTGGGCCTTGGATTCCATGACCTCCATGCACTACTCTAGTCCACACTCGATGATCCATCTCTAGACTCTTTGGATGATGGAAATGGCTTTCTCCAAGCTGGCCATGAGGTGGTACTTCAACTTATCCACACTATATAATGTGGGTTGTGGACCAAATGACCATTTTCATTCTAGCTTGAAGAAAATTTTATCAAAGTTTTTAGCCTCTTATATGACTTTGAGCATTCTGGGGATGATTATTTTACCCTTTTCTTGCTAGGTTCTTGCCCTTGGGTCTACCAATCTTGGAGGATTCCACTATTTGCACACACTGGAAGAGAGTGGTGAAGAAAATTATTCAAATTGATGATCCAAAGAACAATTGATAGCTAGCATTTCACATATTTGGAAAAATTGGCAATTATATGATTCAAAAAACAATTGATAATTAGCATTCTAGGTATTTAGTAAAATCAAGTTTAACTATCCTTGATTACTCTCCTTAGCCATCTTGTTTTTCTACATGCCTTTTAGCTTAAAATGATTTGACTTTAAAAACGACTTTCATTCTTTAACATTCTTTAATGATTTCCATCTAGTTATTCCCTTGGTGGCAATGAATAGCTTAGTGCTAGATGTTGGGTGGAGGTTGTCTTGGGTGTGTGCATTTTTTGTATGAAGGGTTTTATTATGTATGTATAGAAGGCATAATGTGTTTATGGATAGGTTGGCATTGAAACATCCTTAGGGAGCCATCAATTGTAAAAGTTTGAGTTATATTAGGATTAAATTGGAGCTTAGCTAGGGGGTCCAAATCAAATAGCCATTAGAGAAGCTTGTAAAGGTAGGTAATGATATTAGTAATAAGTAAGGTTAGGACCTCAAGATGGTTTGCAATATATAGATCTTCCTTAAGAAAGACTTTTTCTAGACGTGGAGATTATTCCAAACCCAAAGGATAGTCAAGGTTACATGCAAGTAGGATCGCTTTAAGGGAAATGCCATTAAAATGGGTGGGATCCTACTGCATAATTTTGATAGCTTGTCACTACTCTACATTGGTCACGAGTTTGTTGCAAGAAATGTTAAGATGATGAATGTACTAGTTTTTAAAGAATGGTTCATGAGAGGCACACTTTGGCTTGAGCTTGGCTAATTTGATCATGTTGTGGGGTTTCATAATCATGGCCCATTGCATTGCTCTCATGCTCTTCTTGAGCATTTTCAAGATATCTTGTTTTATGGTTGTGCTCTTGGAGAACATGTGCTTGCATTCTTGCCACTTTGTTTTCCATCATGAGACTAGCTTGACCATTTGGTCCTGAAATATCTTAAATTGATCATTTCATAGGTCCGAGAAAGTGTTTCATGTCTAACATGAGTGGTTTCTACAATCCAAGCTTATTTTTGCTTATCAAAGCTCACATTTTGTAACTTTTTTTAAGCATAATATACAAAGATTCATTTTAATATCAAAAAGTGCAAAATCACAGCCGTTCACAGTTTATTATAGCTTGCATTGCCCAATGATGCATGGAGGAGGTGGTTTGAAGAGATGAATTGGAGGGAGAGAAATAGAGAACAAGGATGGTGTGAGGAAAAACAAGCTTAGTTAATGGCTATGCATTCATATAAATAGGCCATACTACAATTTAAAGTCAATATGGCAGATGTTAAAGAATGGGTACAATTGAGGGTGGCTATGGAGAGCAGATTGCAAGTAGTGGATAGTAGGCCATGAGGGGCAAAGAGGAGGGAGCGGAGATTGGAAGATTTGTGGCATGATATTGAGGGCACCACATGTCAATCTTCCCAATCCCAACCTCACTGCCAATCCCAAACCCAACCTCATTGCCAATCCTAACTATAATCTTGTTGCCCATGATAGTGTAACGTGCTCGTCCGAGCTTTCCTTGGTGGTACGTTCTTAATAGTCCATCAAGAGATGTCCTAGGAAGCCCTATCCTGGATTTTTAAAAACCCTCGGAGTTTGCTAACTAGGCTTGCTTGAGTCTACCCCATAGTGGAGGCTTTGGCCGTTCCCACGAGGATGACCTGAGTCTTTTTGGTCAAATCTATTAGTAACGGTTGAATAGTATTAGCAGTTCGAGATTCCATCTCATGTAGGAATTTTTGATCGAAGTAGACTTACATTGTGCTGGGTTCAAGAGAATGGGAGAAGTACGACACTTTGATTTCTAATGGGCCATCAAAAATGTGATTTTTATTGTTTCTTTGGAAAGCTCTCAGCTTATTAGGACCACCCAACCATAGGTATGGATCCGTCGGGGGTCTACCATCCTCTCGCTTTGCTTGAGAGAGTGTTTTTAATTACCTAATAACCTACCACTTTAGGTTCAACATATAAAAACAGCTTCTTTGAATGATCTCCTGATACAAATTCGTTACGTGCCTTTGATTCATGACAGAAAAACAGAGCAAAGCAATTCCTTCTTAATAGTTCCTTTTAAAAAAATGACTTTTTACAATGTTTTCAGTTCGAAGATGTTATTCTCTCCAAGTTCCATTCCCCAACTAGTATTGGAACTTCCAAGACATAGTCTGAAAAATCGAAGGATAGTTGGTAGTTCATAAGAGCCCAAGGAGTTTTATGACTAGAGCCGCCTAGTATCCTCACCTCCTCCTACCGACTAGAGTTCCCTACGACGAGACCTTTCATGTCATGATTGGTCTATACTCACTAACGCAAAACAAAAAGAGAAAACCCCTTGGATCAGGTTTCATTTACGCTGGCCTCGGGGAGGTCTAGCACCATTAAGAATACTACCTCAGTTGGCATTCTGTGCTCATCGAAATATTGCCTCAGTGGAGCAATCTGTACTTAGTCATCCATCTTTTAGCCTGATGATTTTAGGAAAGATCAGTACCTAACTTACAATCACAAACATCTTATTTTGAATGCATTATTATTAACAAGTTTATTTCCAAGACAAATATTTTCTTCAAAAAATAATAACGTCAAGGCAAAACTTAGCGGAAGTGGCAAAATTAGCATAAGTGGCAATACCTTCCAATAGTCTTCTTGGATTTTCCCTTCCTCGGGATCTAGTTGGATTGAATCTAATAAGAGTTTTATTCTTGAGAATAACTCCCTTGGAGTTTCGTGGATCCTTGCCCGTGATAAAAGAAATCTTGGTTAGTTTTATTATGAAAATATTTTTTTGACAATTCCATTACAAGGTCTTTTATATACAAAAAATTAGCGCCTGTGATTACCCATCAAAGGTTTCACTAGATCAACAATATTAAATATTTTAGGGACATAGTACCTTCTTATACTTTCTTAGGTTCATCTCGTACAGACCCAAGTTACCTCTTAGAATTTGCAATTAAGAATTCTTTTAAAAAGATTATATGTAAGAATTGAATAAAATATTATTTTATGAATGCAACTTTTGTGGCCCGTTCTCAAGGGTTGGTAGCCTGCTAGCTTCCTTAATTATAAAATATAGTACATGGGGATCCATGATGGGTGCTTGGTTGATGGTATTTGCAGCTTCATTTGTAACCCCAGTATTCGTCATTCTGTTTGTAGTGATTGTGTCCGTAGCATTATTGGTAGCTCTTGCCTCCGCAACCTTCGTAACTTTCTTCTTTTGGGGCCATGGTCTTTAATTGCAAGATTGAAAAGGGAATTTTTGGCGAAGGAGCTTGGGGGTAATTAGATTGACGGAATTTTGATTGATGGGGGAAGGCGATCACCAATAATTTAGAAAAATCAAGAAGAGCCTTGATTCCACAAAGAAATAGGATAGAATGGATGGAGAATTTGATTCCAAGAGTTCGCAAAATATCCTTCTTGTCTTCGTGATGAGGAGGGTTCTCGTCCTCACATTTCTCTTGCCACACTTTCTTTTGCTCTATATTACTGAGAAGGGCCTCTCCTCTCTTGCTCGGCCTTTCTCCAAATGGCTCCCCATGCCTCGTATTTATAGCTAAATTGAAGGAGAAGGTTGTGGCCAAGAAGAGCTCTTTATGGAGGGTATCTTGGCAAAGCAGCTAGAAGATTTCAAGATACAATCTGATGCTAGCGATTTTATCTCTAAGGCCCAAAGAGGTTGTGAGAGATGCCGTGATTGATTCACATGGCTCTCGGTTGATGTTGCTTCAATACAAGCTTCTCATTGAATTGAGAAGAGGAGGAGATTGCTGGAGTTAATTACCGAATTATTGAAGGTGAATTTAGGCTTTTTGATTCAGAATTAGAGATGCCAAAATTGGGGGTTCATGGCACTATTTTTTCCATTAAAAAAAGGGGGGGCAGTGGCGTGTTCATGACGTCTTCTTCTCCTTCTATATTTATAAGCTTTTTAAGCTTTTAAAGCTTTGTGATTTATTTGGCTTGCCAAGTTTAAAATCTGTTTGGTCAAATTCAACTTATGGCTCACAACTCTTGTTCACGTAGTAACTTCCGTGAGACGGATGGCTACAGTCCTTGTCAATCCGAAAAAATGTCGGGTTATGAACCTTGGATCATTTTGCTCGAGATATTCTCCATTTAATGATTTAGAGTTCTTCAAGTCCATTTTGCGAGAAGTCGGAAAGATTTGAAATTAAAGTCGCGTTATATTAGTTGCTCCCGTGCTTGATATCTCAATCCCTTTCCTCAAGGAAATTCTTGATCCTGGCCTTCATGGCCTTTACATTGTAATTTTGCAATGGATCATTTATTCATTAGATTGTAAAATTTAACACTATAATGAGAAAATGAAAATGCAAAAAAGAGGGTTGTCATTCATGTTGCTAAAGTTTTTTATAACAATTTTTTGGTTGTGTTGTCTTTCTTGTGTACAAAAGAATTCTAAAATGTTTATCTTTCTTATGTGGAAAATGCTTGCATAATGGCCTCTACTATTATAGGTGTGTAAGTCAAACTAATGGCTTTCTAATGCAAATGCACAACATTGTTCGTTATCTCTTTACATGTAAATCTACTTTCTTTCTCATTGGGACCTAGTAGACATCAAGAGAGAGTAATTAGAGATAATGTAATGTAAAAGAAATCTTTGATCATGTGAATGTAAAGCAACTTTACATGTGTAAAGCTCCTTTTCTTTCTCATTGGGATCTAACAAACATCAAGAGAGAGTAATTAGAGATAGTTGATGCAAAAAAATCCTTTGATAATATGAATGTAAAGTAAAACATACAATACAAATAATAATGCATCTTTTTATCATCAACATAGAAGTTAAATGAAGTAGGGAGTGGGATGTGTTCATTGTGCAAGTCCCTCCTCAATTGTTATAATATGCATGTTGACCCTAGCTTCATAATGATAAAAAGTTAATTGTTCAACCAAACATCAATGTCTAGTATTGAAATTCTAGAAAACTTCCTCACGTCTTGGTCTAGTGGCACTAACTTTCCACAAAGATGGTGCCATCCTTATATAAGAATGTCATGATGAAGTTTTGGGTGGAAATAATCTATGTGCAAACAACATGATCTAGTTGTATCTTGCAAGAGATTCCATCTTGTACCTTTGTATCCTAGCCTATATCCATAAACTCTAGGATGCTATTTGCATTCATTGACTTCATTAGAATCATTATTTTTGAGGTTCAAACTTCAATGCTAGAGAAGAAATCTACAAAAATGGTTATATGCATAAAAATAGATTTTTGCTTTGTCTTCTTGAAATGTTGGGCTTTATCGATTTCTGCACCTCATGACAAATTTTGCACCTATAGCTCTCGTATATTCTTAAATCTGTTAGTGGCCACTCTTTACTCTTAAAATTTGGAAGGGGCTAGACAAGGTTTTCCTTTCTCATTGGAGGAGGTGGTATGTAAATATGATTGTAAAAGAATACACCCCCCTCAACTAGTTCCACTTTGGCCCTCCTCTTGTAAAGCTCTTCATTAATGGAGGCGTGGATGACATCTACAACATCTACCACACATTCCATTGGCTACCACTCATTGAGATTTAACAGATATAAGTTTATTAACATCAAATGTTCTTACTTGCTACAAGATGAATAAGAAACATGAATCTTCATGTGTACTAGAAAGTAAATGCAACTAGATTGCATTAACAATTGGGTCTATGAGGGAGTCTATTTTTCCTCTCTTGAGCACTATACTTGATGGATACAAGTCTGTTAACATCAAATGGTTTTATTAATTACAAGATGAATAAGAAACATGAATCTTCATTCATACCAAAAAGTAAATGCAATTAGATTGCACTAACAATTGGGTCTATGGAGAAGGAGTCTCTTTTCCCTCTCTTGAGTACTATGCTTCCTGGTCTAGTCCTTGGATGGTGGAGGCAGGGTTACATATTGTGATGAGGCCTTGAGCTCAATGTGAAGCTCCTTATGCATGGAAATATGATGCATATAGATTTCTTTGATTGTCCTCTTGGAGCTACCAAGCAAAAAATCCATTACCTTGCCCTTCTAGCATGATAAGAAAGGATTGGTCATCAAGGATGTCTTTTTTATCTTTGTTACATGATTATCCAACTTTCCTTTATTATGGTCAACAAAACCCACATGTCTTGCTCATTGAGCATATTATAAGTGACTATGGACTCAATGGAAGCACTAGGTTTTCGGCACCGAGCAGACACCTCTATGGAGTAGAAAGATAGAGAGTAGAAACATGTGATGGAGTGGAGAGAAGGAAAAGAGGAACTCCAAGGGCTATCGAGTGGAGGGAAGACTGGAGGAAATGAATATTGAAAGATTTCAAACAAGAGGATTTCACCATCTTTTCTTTGCCTTGATAAGAGAAATGAATAAAATGCAGCAACAAAGCATTACTATTAGAAAATGACAATCACTCCAACCCATCTTAGTGAAACTAACAATTAATCCATTTTATTACTGGAAAGTGACAATTACTTGAGCCATTTCAATAAAATTAATAAATTAAAAATACCAAAAGTGTTTTTCAAAAATGCCAAAATGATGTTTAGAGAAAAAGTTATATAACAAAAGCCTTCTCCTCTCATTAGTATAGTGCATCCTCTCTCCTCCCGCTCACTACTAGCAAGTTGAAAAGTGATCTCAAACTCTCGCTAATGGGTTGATTTATACTAATTATTATACTAGATAATCACAGTATTTGGATGAGAAGTATTAATCCCTTATTGAATGGGAGTGCTTAGTTTCGTGTATTCTATCTGAAGGGGATGTAATGGCAATGGAGAAGGAGAAGAGGAAGATGCGAGATAGAAGAGCACACACAATGTAGGTGCTATCCAACTGAACTGATAGCCTTATTGCACTATCATATTATATATGAATAAAGAATGGGCAGTCACAGTGTACACAGGCAGGCCCAGAGGCCTTTTATCCCAACAACCTCCCACTAAAAGGCCAATGTGGCTGGTAAGTGAAAACAAAGAAAAGAAAAGAAAAAGACAAGGTGAGGAATCATGACATCTCACCCAATGCCCAATCGGAAAGCGAGCTGTGCAAGAAGTGTCAGGAACCTCTGCAGAAGAAGAGTCAAGCATCCTCGAGTCCATGACATCCAGGAGATAAGCGATCCTGCAGCTCCATACAATGGAGCAATCCAAGAATGCTTCTCATGAAGCAAGCACAACTCATCAGTGCACGACTGTAAAGCATCAGAGTCACATATAGCATCAGCATGGTGCATACAAGATAGCGGAGAGTAGTCAAAATCTCCAAAGTCAATCACTAAAAGAGAGCCAACATCGCGGACACTTGTCCAACGGGTCTCAAGACTACATGTGGCCTCAGCGAAGCGGAAGACTGTGGCTGTCCTGCTTACAAAACTACAAGAAAACGACTCTCATGAGCCTAAAAGGGATCTAGCAACTGACCACCAACATCCTGACCTTGACTGCTATGCATAGCTATGTCATCTGGGCTAATAAGTGCCTCATTCTTAGCATAAACAGCTTGTTGTAATGGCACTTTAGCTGCTATAAAATCAGCCATAAAGCATATTGAACGCTCATCAAGAGGCTTGAGAGGTGTCTGCGTCTCATAGAAGACAACATGATGGCTGCATATGACCTATTCGGCATCCAAATCCCATAATTTGTAGGCCTTAAAGTCATCATCTCCATAACCAAGGAGGATAGATCTATGTGACATAGGTTCATGTGGCATACGTATAGATGCATGGTAGCCAAACATCCTCAAGTAATCATAGGAGGGTTGCATGCCACTCCATGCCTCATGGGGTATAATACGATCCAAGGACAAGCACGACATCCTGTTAGCCAAATAGACTGCTGTCATAAGGGCCTCAGCCCAAAAGCCATAAGACAACCGAGCTGTGGTAAGCATAGAAGCAACCTTTGCCTGCCATGAGCAATCCCAGAATACCATGGGCACAAGAAATCAATGCCATACTGCTAATAAGAGGTCCAAAAGCTGGGAGAGAGAGCATGACTCTCATAATCCATCTGCAAGCACCTAGGCCAGCTACCAACAGAATCCAAAAACCTGTCAAGCATAACTGCAGCATCCTCAATCTGCACCAAGGGAAAAGCCCAAACACGGTGGGTAGCATGATCAACAAAGGTCACAAAGTACGATGCTCCACCAAGTGATTGGGAAGGCATAGGTCCATATAATGCACAATGGACAAGATCTAGAGGAGGATGCCTCATACGACTGCCATAAGCCAAGGGGGCTTTGCAAGGATCAAGAGTACAATTAGGGCAAGCATCAAGATTTGTAAGTGACATAGGAGGCAACAATGAGTCTGAACGAGACAAGATCTCCATCTCTCTGTGGTGCATATGGCATAGGCAATAATGCCATAACAATGCATGTGGTATCTGGATAACTGCAACCATAGACTCTCCCACATGAGAGACATGCACTGGGTAATGAGAACCAACTCTAGAACCTCTGTGTAACATGTCCGCTCGTTCGCTTAAGGGACACATCTTAGCAGCCCATCGGGAAGAGAGTCTAGAAAGCACCGCCTGGCACTCGCAAGGAATGCCACAGGGTTTGCGATCTAGGTCTTCTCAAGTCTGCCTCGAGTGGAAGTGTCTGGCCGTTCCCACTTAGGATCGACCTGAAGTCAGGGTTCCTTTCCTATCAGCAAAGTCTCTAGGAAGAAGCTAGCGTTGAGCTCCAGATGAACCACTTTGCGCAGGAACAACAGAATCGAAGCGGATTCATGCTGCACTTGGTTCATGGAGAATGGGAAACGAGAGGGATGCGAAGCTCAACCTCTCTGCCATAAGGCATAGTCCCATTCCTTTCCCCTAAAACAACATAAATCGGGATTCCAACCCTACTGATGCCAGGTCTTCGTAGTCTTGTTGTCTTGTCTTTTGAGAAAAGTTCCCAGCTAATTGGGGCCACCCTTCCGTAGGATGGACCTAAGTCACATCCACTGCACTTTCCTCAGTTTGCTTTAGTTATCTAATTACCTACCACATTACATTTGACATGCAAAAGCAGCTTCCTTAATTAACCAAATTGTTCATGGGTTCCTTCACGTAACTTAGGCACTGACACAAAAAAACAATGTCAAGCAAGTTCCTTTTTCTCAAATATCTGTTCTTTATTTATCATAATTCCGGAGTACATCCGATATCATGCCCGAAGGCTATCCCAGCAATCTACAGGATTGTTGCTCCAAGTTCCACCCGTTGACTAGTACACGGGCCTCGAGATCCCATCTCGAGTCACATCGACCTCTTGTGTGGGATCCGGAGGCAAGGAATTTACGGTCAAAGCCTCCCCTGGCACCCAAGCATCCTCCCACTCCAAGCAGTACCCACGGAGAGACCTCTCGCGGTGGGTTAGGTCCATATACTTGGTGCGGCTAACAACCCCCTTGGATAGAGCCAGGCAGATAGTCAGAGGTAACTGTTCTTGCCTCTCCCTCTAGGCTTTTAACCTGAAGTATTGAGTGTTTTTCCTTGAATTAGTTCCTTGAGCAAAGGAGATCAAATAATGTACATAAGTGTACAATCACAATCATTTCGGAGGCCGTTTGTACGACCAACTGCTAAGGTGTGATTCCTTTTTCCCGGATGCTCCCAGCATCCGATCCTGGACCTTTTTTTTCGGATGCTCCCAGCATCCGATCAAGATCCCAATAATTTCAAACAAGATTATGCAAGCAAATGTTCTTGGTAAGTTAACTTATTTTGACTTGCTCTTTCCCTTGGGTTTTACCTTATGGTATCTTAACCCTAACCCAAAGCATTAATTGGTCAACCAAGGCAATGGACATGCCTTATTCGCAACCCAACCAAGGGTCTTTTATTCTTCCAGTTCTAACCAAGTTCAATTAACACACTTGGCAACGCAAGATTCTTCATCTAGGCCTTCAGGATATGGTCTAGATGCATGCGTCCCTTCCATCTCTCTTGGTGTGGTACTATGCAAAGTTTTCCAATCATCCTTACCCATCATGCACATGGTGCGTTTAGTATATTTGTACATCCTAGATGACTTTTAGCTCTCTTCATACATGGCAACAAATACTTATTCCTAATGCACCGGATCACAGGTGACTTGCGTATGTGAAAGTCTAGGTTTCTATCCATCGGTGCAAATGCATCTTACGAACAGAAACTAACATTTCATGAGTTTCTTTTAATCATGGTTGCGAAGCATGAATTCTAAATGACTGTTCATGCACTGAGCTGGTTTAAAAGCTATTACTTTATGTGAAATAATGCGAAAGCCTTATCATTCTACGTGTGTAAAAGCTATCATTTCATGCATATAAACTTATGCAAACTCCATACTCTACCATTTCATGCATATAAACTTATGCGAACTCCATACTCTACCATTTCATGCATGCAACCTAGCGCTTAGAGTAAATAAAAATCCTAAGACTCGTTCTTGTTCCATGCATGTAGCTAACCCCTTCATTTCTTCCATGAGAAATAATACAAAATTAATTATAAAGCTTAGGATATCTAAAGAACCTGGGTTTGATTCGTGATCATAGGGGCATTTGTTGCGTTGGTCGCTCCGCTCGCCTCTCCCGTATTACTGGTATGAATGGTAGCTTTGGCAACTACGCTTCCTGCGACTTTCTTCTTGGGAGCCATTTTCCACATGGAGTTTGGATAGTCCGGACCTTAACGGCCTTCAGGACGACAGGCTCGGGTAGGAAAGGTCATTAGAAGGGGTCCTTTGCCGAGGGGGTGGCTTGAAAAAGATGTCTTCACGAATGCGGCTTCTCGGCACGGCCCTCGATACCTTCTCTACTCACCAACTCTCACTCCCTCTCTTTCTTTCTCTCTCTCACTCTCTCTTCTTCTTCTTTTTTTTCTCTTCTTCTCTCTCTCTCCTCTTCCTCTTCTTCTCTTCTTCTCTTCTTCTCTTCTTCTCTTCTTCTTCTTTTTCTCTTCTTCTCCTTCTCTCTTCTCTCTCTTCTTCTCTTCTTCTTCTTTTTCTCTTCTTCTCCTTCCCTCTCTCTCTCCTTCTCTTCTTCTCTCCCTCTCCTCTTCCTCTTCTACTTCTTTTTCTCTTCTTCTCCTTCTCTTCTTCTTCTCCCTCTCTCCTCTCTCTCTCCTCTTCTTCTCTCCCTCTCCTCTTCCTCTTCTACTTCTTCTCTTCTCTCCCTCTCCTCTTCCTCTTCTACCTCTTCTTCTTCCTCTTCTCCTTCTCTCTTCTCACCTTCACCTTCTCTCTTCTCTCTCTCCTTATTTTCTTCTCTCCCTCTCCTCTTCCTCTTCTCTCTCTCCTTCTCTTCTTCTCTCCTTCTCCTCTTTTCTGCTCACGGGGGCCAGCAGCTAACTGGCGATCGAGGAGAGGGAGTGGCTTTAGTCGGAAGCCCCAGGGGGGGCACTGTTGCTGCCGAACGGAGGGGGGGAGAAGTTACTGTCGAAAGCCCCAAGGGGGTGATGTTGCTGCCGAATGGAGGGGGGGAAGGTGACGAAGCAGGGAGGGGGTGCTCTGTTCCGTAGGGAGGGGGAGCCTCCCCTTTTATAGGAGGGGGAGGAGGTGGGTGGCATGGCCGCCACCCCTCCCACCTGGGGGCTGCATGCCCCCTTAACATCCACTTCACTCCCTCTCTCTCTCTCCCTGACGTGCCGTCGGCGGGGAGAGAGAGGGGGATAAAAAAATTTGAACTAAGGTTAATAATAATTTTTTTAAAAAAATTAAGGGGGGGAGTTCCTATGGGGGGGGGAAATCACGGGGATATTACACTGGCCAAAACCAAGCAACCATGACAGATCTTCCATGACCTATCCTGAAGAGAAATAGAGTAACCTACATCATGCAATTGACTGACGGAAGTCAAGCTCTTACTAAGCATGGAAACATGTAAAATATTCCTAAGCATAAGAGAAGTCCCATTAGGCAAAGCTAGGTATATGTCTCCTATACCAAGAATAGAATAAGTTTGCTCAAGGCCCAAAGAAATGCATCCATCAAACTCCCGGTAAGTAGAGAACCATGCTCCATGTGGAGTAACATGACAAGATGCCATAGAATCCAATAGTCAATTTGAGGTGTAGACTGTATCACTGAGCAAGAAAATTGTAGGAAAACTAGATGATAGGAGTACATGCTCAACTGCATCATCAGGGGTAACAACATGTACCTCACCACTAGTAACAGTGGTAACACCCACTACATCTCCTGTATCTTTGACTCTCTGCACATGTCAACTCCGTCTCTGTCTCTATGCTCTCTAATCCATCTAAAGCATTTTCTTTTAACATGCCCAAGCTTCCCACAATGGAAGCATACATCTGTAGAAGTCGACAAGAAATCCAAGTCATCATGAATAGGGCTATCCATAGCATCCACGAAGCTCAAGGAGTCGAGGGCTGTCCCAACATAGGGAACCCGCTCATCAAAACAACTATCAGTAGAAGCACAAGTGGTAGAAGCATGCTGCTGCAAGTACTCTTCCATCCTCACTAGAGAGGGAAACACATAAGCATCAACTAGGGATGCAGAAGCTCCCACATGAAAAAGACTCGTAGCTAAGTGCATGACATAACCAATCACAATAGTGTAAAGAACGACATCTGTCAAAAGAGCATATGGTATTCAGCCATGAAATCATCCCATAACCATAATGGCAAACATGACTCTATAGTACATCAGACCACATAGTAGTATCCAAGTCAATGCAAGATTGGTAAGTGGCATAAGATCCTGCAAGGCCAAGCTCCAGGAGAATCCCAAGTATCTGTACAACAACATCCAAATAATTGGCTCTGTAAAGTACATGATAGTAGACAAAGTGCATAGCCGGGGTAAGCATCAAGAGCAACTGCTCTCTGACCTGTATGGGCAAAAGCAACCCAACTAGCATAGAAGCTAGGCAACACAGAAGCAACAAAGCCATAACTGCTAAACCCAAGCACTATCAAGAAGTCCACTGATCAAGGAGTAACCAACAAAGAACCAAGAATCAATGAGCAATGAAAGCTCAATAACCAACTGCCAAGACAATGGAGCAAGCACTGCTCAAACATGTATCTGCATCCAAGTAAATCCAAGATCCATAATTGAGGCATTAAGGGCCAAATAGCATCCAAGATGCATAAGTAATAAGTTGACCAAATGTAAACTGCTCCACAAAATTCTCAAATGCAAGTCGGTTCAAGCCCAAATATCTACCATACTACAGCCGAACCCAAAAGTATCCACGTTAGACATCAGTCCCATAATGGGTAGCATGTGGCATAAACCTTGTCAAGTGAAATGCCAGCTACAAAGAAAATGATAGTGAACCAAGAATTGAGCTCTACTCTTTGCTCAAGAATCTTTCGGGAGCATAAATATCAAAGTGGCATCATCGAAATACATCAACATATCATCCCGAGTAGTCAAGAGCACCTGTAGACCATAGGCATAACCAAACTAGAGGTAAAATAACCTATCAACCAAGGTAGCATAAATCCCAACCAACAACGAAGTGTTCGCATCCAAATCAAGGCTCAATAGCTCTCAAATAGCATATCCGGGCATAAACCATGATGACCAAGCATCAATACATCCAACATGATACCCGAATGTCAACAAAGAGCATTATGCATAAGCTGTCCCTGATAAAACTTTGCTACTTAAACAATGTACATCAGTAAATCCCTGCATAAATTGAGCTATGGAAGCTCAAACCAAGTCCCAAAGCATCTCAAAACATTGGGCAAATATCCCCAAAGCATTTGGGTATCAAATACCAAGCCTCGAGAGCATCACATAAGCTAAGAGCATGACATTTTCTTGATGTAAATCAACTCAGATCTGTTACAGAAAAATTTGTGACCAAAATTTGGAAGATTTGACATCACCATTGCGTCTGAAGCGTGTAAAAACCCCAAGTTACACTCTTACCTTGCCTAAATCGGGTTCCGGATGCCCGAGATATGAGAAAAAATGGGATGTTTGAGCCAGATTTTGAAACAGGCGCAAAAAAACGTGAGCTGCTACTATGGGGCCTACTGGTTATATTGAGGATAAGGGGGCAAATGGGGGCATACAAGGTGCACAATGAAGCCAAGGAACATCTACAAAGAGCCTACGAGGGCCGGGGAGAGGCGGGAGATGAAATCTTACCTCGGGGGGAAGAAGCCATGGCTGGCATTGAAGCTCCAAGCTCTAGGTCTTCAATCCGGGCTGAATGCCGTGCCAAGCTCCATGATCAAGCTCTGATCCAAAGCTCTGATACCAGTTGAAGGGGATGCAATGGCAGTGGATAAGGAGAAGAGGAAGATGTGGGAGAGAAGAGCACACACAATGTAGGTGTTATCCAACTGAACTGACAGCCTTATTGCACTATCATATTATATATGAATAAAGAATGGGTAGTCACAGTGTACACGGGCAGGCCCAAAGGCCTTTTACCCCAACACTATCAAGAATTTTTGGTATTATATTAAAAGAGAGACATATATTTTGCAGGTATTCTAATGCAAAAGATCATATCATAAAGCACTATCCTAAGTTAGTAGTGAAGGAGATTAAGAAGAAAGAGACTAGTATGGCAATAGATGCCTCTCCTTCCAAGTCAAAATATGAAAACATTGTATATGATATAGAAAGGGCATTTAGTGTACACTATAATTATGACCCATGTTCACATGATTCTTGGATATTTGTTGTGGATTTAGATGTATGGTACTTTGATAGTGGTGTTAGAGACATATTACTTCTCTAGGTAGTCTATTCACTTCTCTTGAACCTACCCCTAAGGATAGTGCTATGACGTGTGCCAATAACTCCTCTTATTCTATTAAAGGAGCTGGAAGCATTGTATTGACTACTATTAATCGCAGTACTTTCACACTTATAGATGCTTTGTATGTAACAAAGATAAAAAAGAATTTGATGTTAGTTTTTCCACTTGCCAAGTTTGGCTTGATTATGAAGTTTGTTGATGATAGATGTACAATTCATGATCTCTCTTGTGATGATATGATTATTGCATCTCATTCACCGTGTCATGGGTTGTATAAGCTCAATAACTAGAGGAAATGTATGGAAGACATGGCATGTGCTATAGTAGATTGGCAAACAAATTTATATGCAAAACCTTGGCATGCATGTTTTAATCATTTGAATTTTGCTAGTTTGCTACATTTGCAAACATCTAATATGGTGTCTTCATTGCTTACTCTTGAGGCACTTGAAAAATAGATTTGTGAAGGCTATACATATTGGGTAAAATACAACATGCTTCATTTCCAAAAGATGGTTCAATAAGAGAAGCTGTTTACGTACTATAACTTGTACATGATGATGTTATTGGTCCAATTCAAATAGCAACTTTTGGTGGGTGAAAGCATGGTTAGTGTAATGTGCCTATTCGAGCTTTCCTTGGCGGTACATTCTTAGTAGCCCATCAAGAGATGTCCTATTAAGTGCTGTCCAGGATTATTGATGAAAACCCTCGAATTTGCTAACTAGGCTAGCTTGAGTCTACTCTGCAGTGGAAGTTTTGGCCGTTCCCATGAGGATCGACTTGAGCCTTTTTGGTCAAATCAACTACTATTAAAGGTTGACTAGTATCAACAGTTCAAGATTCCATCCCTTATATGAATTGCTACTGAAACAGACTTACATTGCACTGGGTTCAAGAGAATGAGAGAAGTATGACACTTTAATCCCTTCTGCCCAGGGCTCTAAAGTGATGCGAGTTAGGCTTTTTGATCTCTAATGGTCCATCAAAGATGCGATTTTTATTCCTTATTAGGAAAGCTCTCGGATTACCGAGACCACCCAACCATAGGTGTAGATCCATCGGGGTCCATCTTCCAACTTCCCTTGAGATTGTATTTTTAATTATCTAATTATCTACCACTTTAGGTTCAATATATAAAAACAGCTTCTTTGAATTATCTCCTGATACAAATTTGTTACACGCCTTTAATTCACACAAACAGAGCAAAGTAATTCCTTCTTGATAGTTCCTTTTAGAAAAATGACTTTTTACAGTGTTTTCATTAGTTTAAAGGTATTATTCTCTCTAAGTTCCATTCCCCAACTTCTAGGATATAGTCTAGAAAATCGAAGAATAGTTGGTAGTTCGTAAGAGCCAAGGAGTTTTATAACCAGAGCCCCCTGGTATCCTCACCTCCTTTGTCGACTAGAGTTCCCTACGATGAGACCTTTCGTGTCATGATTGGTCTTTACTCACTAATCTATACTCAGTCATCCATCTTTTAGTCTGATGATTTTAGGAAAGATCAGTACCTAACTTACAATCACAAACATCTTATTTTGAATGCATTACTTTTAACAAATTTATTTCCAAGACAAATCTTTTTCTTCCAAAAATAATAACATTAAGGCAAAACTTAGCGTAAGTGGCAATACCATCCAATAGTCTTCTTTGATTTTCCTTTCCTCGGGACCTAGTTGGACTGAATCTAAATAAGAGTTTTATTCTTGAGAATAACTCCCTTGGAGTTTCGTGGGTCCTTGCCAACGATTAAAGAAATCTTGGTTTGTTTTATCATGAAAAGTATTTTTTTGCCAATTCCATCACAAGGTATTTTATATACCAAAAATTAGTGTCCGTGTTGATTACCCATTAGAGGTTTCATTCAATCAACACAAATAAAAAATAATAATGTTTTAGGGACACAGTACCTTCCTTGTACTTGCTTAGGTTCATCTTGTACAAATCCAAGTTACCCCTTGGAATTTGCTGTCACAAGGCTACATCCATAGTGCTATGGATCCGTGCTTGTACACCCATGATGGATCTTTGCTTATTTTGGTACTCTATGTGGATGACATGCTATTAGTAGGGAAAGCTCATGATGAGCTAGATGTTCTTATGGCTCAGCTCAAGAAGAGCTTTGAGATGAATGATCTGGGACATGCCTCTCACATACTTGGTATGTGCATTAGACACGACATGCATCAGGGACTCCTCTACTTGCCACAGAGGGAGTATATTCATAAAGCCCTTGAGCACTTTCGCATGCAGGACGTGAAGCCTATTGGCTGTCCATTGCCTTCTTATGTGAAGGTATCATAGGCTGATTATCTGGAGCTTGTCCAAA
This sequence comes from Lygodium microphyllum, assembly GCF_053477565.2. Taxonomy (NCBI): domain Eukaryota; kingdom Viridiplantae; phylum Streptophyta; class Polypodiopsida; order Schizaeales; family Lygodiaceae; genus Lygodium; species Lygodium microphyllum. Next base: position 75,068,032 of record NC_141147.1, on the reverse strand, counting down.
GGCAGATGAGTAGAGGGCCAAGATTGCCAAGATTCCCTATACATCTGTAGTGGGCAGTCTTAAAGAATTCCTTTAAAAGATTATATGTAGGGAATGAATGAAAATCCTATTTTATGATTGTAGCTTTTGTTGCCAATTCATGGGACGATGGCCTACTAGTTGCCTTTATTATGAAAATATAGTACTTGGGGATCCATGATGGGTGCTTGGTTGATGGTATTCACAGTTTCATTTATAGCCCCAATACTTGTCATTCCGTTTGTAGTGATTGTGTCCGCAGCGTTATTCGCAGCTTCTACCTTCGTGACCTTCGTAACTCTCTTCTTTCGGGCCATGGTCTTTAATTGCAAGATTGAAAAGGAGATTTTAGCGAAGGAGCTTGGGGGTAATTAGATTGATGGAATTTTGATTGATGGGGAAAGGGGATCACTAAGAATAAAGAAAAATCAAGAAGATTCTTGATTCCACAGAGAAATAGGATAGAAGGGATGGAGAATTTGATTCCAAGAGTTCATGAAATATCCTCCTTGTGTTTGTGATGAGGGTTCCCATCCTCACGCTTCTCTTGCCCCACTTCTTCTTGCTCTATACTCTTGATGATAAGGGCCTCTCCTCTCTTGCTCGGACAGCCCTCAACTACTCCTCATGCATCGTATTTATAGCTAAATTGAACAAGAAGGGTTGTGACCAAGAAGAAGAGCTCTTTATGGAGGATATATTGGAAAATTAGAAATCTAGAAGCTTTCAAGATATAATCTGATGCTAGAAATTTGAACTTCGAGGTCCAGAGAGGCTGCTAGAAATGCCATGATTGATTTGCCTGGCTCTCAGATGATCTTGCTTCAATCCTAGCCTCTCATCGAATTGAGAAGAGATGGAGATTGCTGGAGTTAATTGCTAAATTACAGAAGGAGAATTTAGGCTTTTTCATCCAGAAATAGGAATTCCAAAATTGGGGGGTGTTAAGAATCAGAGACAGAGACAAGGGTTGAAGCCAACAGTGTAGAGCTATGTGCTCTCACACACATCCATTATCCATACTCGCACATAACTCAAATGACTGTTAACAACCTAAGGTCTCAAGGACCATTCACAACAAAGACAGCTAAGTCCTAACCATCGACTTATTCAATGTCAGCATGTGTTACAGCTGGACATCCTAAGTGGCGGGTACAGTCATACCAAAGATAGAAGATCGAGCTTGAAGTCTTAACACTCCCCCTCAAGCTCAAGATAGTATCTGTACACCAAGCAGCTATTTGAAAACACTAAACTTATCTTTACCCAAAGACTTGATAAAGATATCTGCAACCTGTTCATCAGTCTTCACATGCATAAGATCTACTCTCCTCCCTGCAAGAACCATCTATCTGATAAAATGGTAGTGTACCTCTATGTGTTTTGTCCTGGCATGGTATACTGGATTCGTTGCTAGGAGTACACTACTGAGATTGTCACATAATAAGGTCACTAGAGCATCCACCTGAATATCCAAATCAACCATAAGCTTGAGCAGCCATGAAATCTCACATGCTGCCAATGCAGCACCCCTGTACTCTGCCTCAGTACTAGACAATGCAACTGTTGGTTGCTTCTTGCTGCTCCAGCTGATCATGCCACTTCCAAAGCCAAAAGCATAACCACTCGTAGATCTGCGATCATATGAGCATCCTGCCCAATCCGCATCTATGTATCCAACCAGTTTCAAGGGCTTATCTCTCATATAGAACATCCCATAATCTACAGTGGACTTAACATATCTCATAATCTGCCTAATAGCATCCAAATGTGGCTTTTTGGGATTCTGCATAAACAGACTTATAAGCCCAACTGCATAACTCAAATCTGGCCTAGTGACAGTTAAGTAGATCAGGCTTCCAACCATCTGTTTGTACATAGTCACATCCTAAATTTCAGCTTCAGTGCTAATGTCCAACTTGACATTCTGATCAAGGGGTGTATCCAATGGTTTGCATTCAGCCATGCCATACTTTTTCAGCATTTCCATGGCATAATGTTTTTGGATCAGCCACATAAACCATTTTCAGCCTTAATTACCTCAATACCCAAAAAATATTTCAATTCATCTAGATCTTTCATGTCAAATTTAGATTTCAGCATCTTCATTACATGCTGTATGTCCAAGTCATCATTACTAGTGATTATCAAATCATCAACATATATGACCAGCACTACCAAGCCACTGTCAGTCTTCTTTGTAAATAGGCTGTGATCAGCCCTACCAACAATAAATCCCAACCTCTGCAAGTAGTTACTGATCCTAGCATGCCAAGCTCTCGGAGCTTGCTTCAATCCGTACAGTGCCTTTTTCAGCTTGCATACATAATGTTGAAAATCAGGGTGAGCATACCCTTCTGGCTGAACCATATAGACATCTCTGCTAAGTCATCATTAAGAAAGGCATTCTTCACATCCATCTATTGTAATTTCCAGCCTCTAGCAGCAGCCAAAGCAATCACAGTGCGTATGGTTGCCATCTTGGCAATAGGGCTAAATGTTTCCTCATAATCAAGTCCATACTGTTGGGCATACCCCTTAGTAACCAGCCTAGCTTTGCACCTTTCCACACTGCCATCCAACTTGCATTTGATTTTGTAGACCCATTTGCAGCCAATGGTCTTTTTTCCTTCAGGCAGTGGCACAAGATTCCATGTCTTATTTTCAGCCAAGGCATTCATTTCTTCATCCATGGTTGCACACCAGTTCTCATCTTCCACTGCTTCAGCATATGTACCTGGTTCTTTGATCTCCATCGCTTTTGTCATGTAAGCATAATGCTTTGCAGTGTAGCCACTATATGTCAACCTGTCAATAGGGTATCTGACCCTCTGTGAGCGTCTAGGCTGTGGTGCACTCCTCGATTCCCCTCTCTCATGAGGCAGAATGTACCTGCTCTACCTTGTGCCAGGCGTATAGACAGTCGAAATACCAAGTTCACTGTCTAAAGTGTCAGCAGACTCATATCTAGAAGTCATTCTACTAGGTGTCATCATCCCAGATTCATCCTCAGTAACTTTCTCTTTTCCTTTGCTATCCAGGACATCATATCTCCCCCTCACTCACATACTGGTGGACGGTGAGCTTTTCAATCTCCTTGTCCATGGGGATACTGTCTGACTACTAGGTCCTGTCATAGCAGTGCTCTGCTGCATATCAACTGTAGATACATGAGTGGAAGGCATATCTGATGGCACTATAGCCGGTGATACATATCAAGAACCCATCTCATCAAAAATAACATCCCTGCTCACCAAGGTCTCCCTGGTAGAGGGATCATAGCATTTGTATGCTTTCTTCTCCTGTAAATATGCAATGAAAACACACTTATGCGCTTTTGGATCTAGCTTCTTCCTTTTTTCATCTGGAATATGCACATGAGCAAGACAACAAAATAATTTCATGTGACGTACATCCGGCTTATAGCCATACAGCTTCTCAAAAACGGTGTCATCTCATGAATACTTGCCGTGGGAGTCCGATTCAAGATATACATGGCTGTCATAACAGCCTCAGCCCAATAATAGAGTGGCAACTTCTTCTCATTCATCATGGAACGAGCAGCTTCCATCAAGACCCTGTTCTTTCTTTCAGCTACCCCATTCTGCTGAGGAGTGTAGCTGCAGGTAAGCTGCCTATGTATGCCATTTTTAGCTAGAAATTTGTCAAACTCATTTGACACATACTCCCCACCGCTATTTGATCTCAAGCAAGAGATATAGCAGTCAAATTCCTTTTCAACCTGCTTTTTAAACTGCTGAAAAATAGCAAACACCTTATCCTTTGTCTTCAGAATGTAAACCCAAGTATAGCGACTGTAATCATCAATGAATGTCACATAATACTTCGGGCCTCCCATGGATGCATTATGGGCTGGCCCCCAAACAACATAGTGCACTAACTACAATGGACGTGTACTCTGCCTTACATGCCTGACAAATGGCAACCTTGACTGCTTACCAAACTGGCAAGCATCACATACATGACCGATATCTGAATATTGGAACTTGGGTAAACCTGTAACAAGCTGTTTTTTTTGCATAATTTGCAGCCTTTGCAAATTTACATGCCCCACTCTCTTGTGCCAAATTTCCAAATCTCTGATAGTGCCAAAACCATGGGCAAACATAGCTGAATTCAGCTCTGGCAAGGTAGCATCAAGAGTAAACATTCTGCCATTCCTGTGGCCACGAGCTATCAACTTGCATCCATTGCCAAACTCTTCAATAAAGCAACCATGCTTGTTGAATCTAACCTGCAAGTTTTGCTCCGTCATCTGACCAATAGACAGTAAGTTCTTCGTAATCGAAGGAACATGCAATACATCATGCAAATTTTTCTTTCTACCATCATGAACCACAAGAGGCACTTTGCCTTTATGCTCAATGCTATGCTGCGTGTCATCACCTATACAGACATAGCCATGTTTTTCAGCCACCATATCAGTGAACCAATCATCATGAGGAGTCATGTGGTTTGATGCCCCTAAATCAAAATACCAAACTACATTGTCAGTGCATTTTTCAGTAACTCTGTCTTTTACATACTACATGGCAAACAATCTATCTCCTGAAGTATCATCTGCCTGACTAGATGTAGCAAAATGTCCATGTTGTTTGCCTTTCTGATTGCCCTGCTTCTTCTAGCAGTCCTTGGCAATATGCCCATACTTCCCGTAGTAATGACAATCCTTATCCTTGTTCGGATTGTCAGATGGACGTTGTTGTTGCCAGGAGCTTCTATCTCTAGGGCTAGATCTCCCCCTGTCTCTAAAGTTTCCACCACCTCTTGCATTTGATACCTGCTAGCTATTATTGCCATAGGATGCATTTTTCTGGCCTCCTCTACCAGATCCATAGCCTCTACCACCACGGTTTCCACGGCTGCATTGATTGGAATAGAAAACTGCATCCTTGTTTTTAGAACTGCTAGATCCTGTAGCCAAGCCAAGCTTAACCTCTTCATGGATAAGCAATGCAACCAGCTCATTGAAATCAGGCATTTCAGCCCGCACAGACACAGAAGTGTCAAAAAACTTATATTCAGGCCCCAAGCCATTCAAAGTCACAGCAACCATGTCTTCATCTTCAACCTGTGAACCAATAGATGCCAACTGATCTGCAATGGTCTTAACCTCTGTGACATAATCCTGTATAGATCTGCTCTTCCTCTCCATATTGTTGAACTTCTGCTTCAATTGTATATTCCTGGCACTTGTGGTTGTGCCATAATACTTGACCAAAATGCCCCATGCATTCTTAGGAGAGCTGCAGTTCATAATCTGCATTACCATGGCATCTAAGATACATAAAGAGAGCCAGTGCAAGACTCTACGAACTCTTTCTGTCCAAGCTCGGTGTAATCGTCTCTGATCAGCCATAGGTCGATCTGGGAGCTCAGGTTCAGCTTCCGCTCCAGTCACCAACTCCCAATAGCCTTTTCCTATTAAGAAGTTCTCCATGCGGAACTTCCATATGGCATAATTGTTACTGTCAAGCTTTTCCCCCACTATTTGGGTTATGTTGTCAGCTGTCCTTTCTGCATTTGCCATGTTCTAGACTCTGCCTGACTATCTGCAAGCCAAAGTCTTCCAAACAGTTCAGTTTCAGCCTGCAACTTTTTATGATAGTTTCCAGCACTCTGTGTGCTTAGACAGTCAGTTATTTAGCCTGAAAACAACAGTACAATCACCTCCTGACAGTTGGCAATCACTTAGGTATTGCAGCTTGCATATACGGACTGCATTCAATGCAAAACCAGCATGTATTTGAGCAACCTGTTCATGTACAAACAAGTAGTCTGTAGATGAAAATGACAGTAAACAACAGCTCCTTTTTGAGCTCAACATAGAGGGTACATGTCCCAAAAACACTTACAGCAGTTCATAGATCTATCCTTGCATATGGGGTTCCAAGCATGTCAATCTAACACTGAATACATCGTGTACTGCAAGTACAAGTGCAGAGTATTCTACCTGCAAATTTCAATCAGCCAAGAACAAGCCAAAGACAATGTATTTTAGTCCACAATACCCTCAAGGTATCGTATCCATATGCCACAACAAATGGAAGCCAATGCATAACCCTGCCAATACCCAAGAGTATCCTGTCTTCAGGAGTAAGTGGCATACAAAGTATTCACTGTTTATAAACAGCCAAGACAACTGTAGTACATCTAATTCTAGCTACAACCATTTGCATTCAACTCCCTTCTCAGTGCTGCTCAAGGCATTTGTAAGAGATATACCATGTCATGAAGTACATAACCCTTCAGGGCCAAGTAGTGGACCAATAGTGCTTGCTATCCACAAATTCTTGACAGTTTCCAGCCAAGATAAATGCTTCAGATCTGAGTATACTTGATCAGTAATCTTTAGCTTACAAGCAAAACATCCAAGACATATGTCTGCATTAGCATGTATGTGCTTCAGTAGACCCTTTTTGGGCATGTCTATGAGCTCAAGGCTCTTTCCAAAGTCATGTATCTGCTGAATAATCTCTGTCTACAACAGTTTGGGACAGATTTCAGATTTGCAGTCAACTCTCACAGCTCATATCTCATTCCCAGTCAAGCATTAGCATGCCACAAGTCTTTATCAACCTTGCCAAGGCTTGTTTATAAGCCATAGATCAGTTTGTGACCAAGCATTAGCATGAAGTACAACCAATGCATTCAGCCTGCATACAGGCGTAGTTCACGCAGCCTGTCAGGCTCTTCCAGCAGCACGCAGTGAAGATAATGATGATTATCAAGCACTCAAATGTGCTCAATGAAGCCTATCCAATGTGTCAACCAAGTCATAGATCCCTCTTCAAGCAATGGCAAGTCACAATGGTAATGCCTACCTTGTAGCATAGACAATGAAGGAAAATGATAGTCAGTCCTTTGTTCTCTTCAACCTTGGCAGTTCATTCTTCAGGTCTTCTTCCCGCATGCACTCCACAGAGCCTAGTCATGGGTGCTCTGATACCATGTTAAGAATCAGAGACAGAGACAAGGGTTGAAGCCAACAGTGTAGAGCTATGTGCTCTCACACACATCCATTATCCATACTCACACATAACTCAAATGACTGTTAACAACCTAAGGTCTCAAGGACCATTCACAACAAAGACAGCTAAGTCCTAACCACCGACTTATTCAATGTCAGCATGTGGTACAGCTGGACATCCTAAGTGTCGAGTACAATTATACCAAAGATAGAAGATCGAGCTTGAAGTCTTAACAGGGGGGACTAAGGCGGCGTTTGTTTTTCAATGAAAAAGAGGGGGGACAATGGCTTGTTCGTCGACGTCTATTTCTCCTTCTTCTTTATCTTCATAAGCTTTAAAGCTTTAAATCTTAAAGCTTTATGATTTATCTTACTTGCCAATTTTTAAATGGGTTTGGTCAAATTTGACTTATGGCCCACGACTCACATTCATGCGGTAACTTTCGTGAGATGGATGGCTACAATCCTTGTATCGGGTTACAAACCTCGGACCATTTTGCTTGAGACCTTCTCTATTTATTGGTTTAGAGTTCTTCAAGTCCACTTTACGAGAAGTTGGGAAGATTTGAAATTAAAGTCGGGATATCACATCCTCTCTCCCTTAGAGGAATTGAGATGTTCTCATCTTGAATGAAATTGGGGGTATTGGTTACATAGTGATTTCTGATCAATCCAAGTGGCATCCTTTTCAGGGTAGTCTTTCCACTGGAGGAGATACTCTCTAAGGGTGTTGCTTCTTAGAGTCTTCTCCCACATGTTAAGCATCTTTTCTAGTTGAAGTTCAAGGACTCCTTGGCTTGGCCTCACAATTTGTTGGTCGTTAAGTACATGGTAGGTTAGGAACATAAGCTTTCAAAAGAATGACATGGAATACATTATGTACTTTCAGGTTATTAGGGAGTTGTAGCTTGTCGGCATTTGGTCCTAGACACTTTAGCACCTTATATGGCCCACAATACCTGGGACTTAGCTTCTTGAATTTCCCCAAAGATAAGGAACTTCTCTTTGGATGAACTCATATCAAAACGATGTCACCTTCTTTGAAAATTCATTCTTTCCTTCGTCGATCGGCATATGCCTTTTGTCGATCCTTGGTAGCTTGAATGTCTTGCCTTATAGCTTTCACTTGCTAGTCCATATCTTCTAGCATTTGCCTAGATGCCCATAGGGTAGGATCAGAAAAATATAATGGTGTAAGACAACCTTGCCCATATAGTGCTTGGAAAGGAGTCATTTGAATACTTTGATGGTATGATGCATTGTAGGTGAATTCAACTAAGGGTAGGTATTGGATCCACCTTTTGGGTTCCCTATTACAATAAGCTCTCATCGATATGTCCTCAATAACTTGGTTGACCGCTTTGTTTGACCATCGGTTTGGGGATGGTAAGCAGTATTGAAGCAGAGTTGGGTTCCTAGAGCTTTGAACAAACTCTTCCAAAATTTTGAGGCGAAGAGAGAATCACGGTCACTGATGATTCTTTGGGGTAATCCATATAACCTGAAAATTTCCTTAATGAAAAGCTTGGCAATATCGAAAGCCTTGTAATTGGTTTTTACAAGAATAAGGTGGGTAACTTTTGTTAGCATATCAGTGACTACCATTATGGAGTTATATCCTCCTTGTACCAAGGGTAATTCAACTATGAAGTCCATGCTAATGTACTCCCATTTCATTTGAGGGATGTCAAATGGTTGGAGCTTTCCTGGAAACTTGACACGTTTGGCCTTAATTCATTGGTAGTTTAGGCATTCGGTGACATACTTGAGTACATCACCCTTGAGTCTTTCCCAACAGAATCTTCTTTTGACTATATTAAGAGTCTTAGCATAACCAAGATTACCTGAAAATGGATAATTGTGAGCTTTCCAAAGTATTTTCCTTTTGAGTTCATGACTTGTAGGAATACACAATCTTGTCCTGTACAAGCTCCTTGTTTACGGAAAAATCTTGACACTTAGTCTTGAGTTTTTGATTTGAATCCTTGACGGAAATTTCTCTTAACGATCTCTAATAGCTTGGATCCTTTGCTGCCTCTTCTTTAGCCATTTCTATGAGAGGGTTATTGGGCATTGAAATCATTGTAGCAAGAGTTCTAGCTCTAGAGGGTTTCTCTAGGATTAGAGCATTAAGAAATGATTTATAGCTTAGGGCATTTGCAATCACATTCTCCTTGCTTGGTCTATATTTTATTTCAAAGTCAAATATTTGCAAGGTCTCAATCCAGTTGTCTCATATTGAGATCTGGTTGAGTAAAAATCCACTTTAGGCTTTTATGACCAGTGACTAGAGAAAACCTATTACCAAGTAGGTAATGTCTCCATAATTTAAATGCATGAATTACAACAAGTAATTCTAGGTCATGTGTGGCATAGTTTCTTTCATGGATCTTTAATTTTCTTGAAGCATAGGCTTCTAGATGTTCTTCTTGCATAAGCACGCAACCCAAAGCAAGAGAGCTTGTGTCAGTTATGACTTTGAATTCTTTGCTAAGGTCAGGTGGCCTTAAGATGGGAGCGGTTACCAAACTCTGCTTAAGCTTTTGATGTATTCCAAAGACTGATAAATAAAGATCAAATGTTGAAAAAGGAACTTGCTTGACATTGTTTTTTTGTGTCAGTGCCTAAGTTACATGAAGGAACCAGTGATTAATTGGTTAATTAAGGAAGTTGTTTTTGCTTGTCAAACAAAATGTGATAGGTAATTAGATAACTAAGCAACCCGAGGAAAGTGCAGTGGACGTGACTCTGGACAGAAGGGTGGTCCCGGTTGGCTGGGAATTTTTCTCAAAGGAATTGACAGCGGGGTAACAATGACCTAGAATCTATAGAGCTAGAGTCCCGATTTATGCTGTTTTAGGGGAACGGAATGGTACTATGCCTTACGGGCAGAGATGTTGAGCTTCATATCCCTCTCGTTTCCCATTCTCCTTGAACCAAGTGTAGTATAAATCCGCTTCAACCCTGATGATTCTACGCAAAAGTTCCTAAGTGGGAACGGCCAGGTGCTTCCACTTTGTGGCAGACTCGAGAAGACCTAGATCGCAAACCCCGTGACATTCCTTGCGAGTGCCGGGTGGCGCTTTCTAGACTCTTCCCAATGGGATGCTAAGACGTGTCCTACAAGTGGACAGGGGGACATGTTACATAAATATTTGGGCTTCCTCCACTTAGTAGATTGATCTATTCCTTTGGGCATGCCACTTTCCTGTACGCAAGTGGTAGCTCTCATTCACCACATTAATGTGTGTGAGCACACTTAGGACCACAGAGACACTTTTTCCCTCTATTAATTTCCCTCAATGAAACTTCTTTTTCTCCAAGCTGTGTACTTGTATTCTTGCAATCCTAAATCTGACATCGACTTCCAAAGAAGTGTCTGATCATCTTCCCATGGATCAAAGGGTGATTGTCTTTTTGTCATTGATGCCTCACAGTGATTTTGTGGTGACTTTATCATTGGATCTTGATATTCTATGGAACAAGTGGTGTTGGACATGGAGGAGAAAGCTCTGATGTGGTTGAAGCTCATTGAGGGCATCAGGAGGATATTTCTCTAGTGAAATTATTTTCCGTAAAATTCAACTGGCAGGCTTGTGGTAGCCACCAAGGCATGGTGATGTATAAATGGGGTTTGGCAGTGTGACTGCTTAGGCTAGCCCCACTCTTAGGATCACTTTTCTCTTTATTCTATTCTTCCCTTAGATCCCTTTTATAAATAGGGATTTCCAATCAAACTTCTCTATCTCATGCCCAAAATAGGTGCAACTTTCCAATGGATGAGTGTACCAAATGGATCAAGTCATGGGATCTAAAGGATAATATGATTGGATCCATGGTAACATGCCTCTTCAAGGATATCTTCACCTGGTATGGATACTTAATGGAATTGGCCAATGAGATTGGGCTACTCATTTCTTGAACAAAGTCATTCTTAGTATTTGACTATATTCTTCATGATTATTTAGAAGAATTCTTCCCCATACTATCCTTAGGCCATTGGGCTAATTGAATCTACAAACAAGTCCTCACACATTTTCTTGATGAATCTCATGAAGCATCATCAGATGGATTGGGATACTAAGCTTCCTTTGCACATTTGGTTTACTAAACCTCCTTCAAGGTAGTTGCTCACCTTTTCCCATTCAAGTTGGCTTCTTGATTGAAAGCCATCACTATTGGAATTTTCGGTTCCTTGCATGTGGATTGCTTTGGTGGATTGCTAGAATTTTTGGTTCTTAACATGTGGATGACTATGTTCGATCACCTTTAGCTAGTTTCAATAGAAACATCAAGTTATCTGATTTTCTAAGAAACATGTATTCAAGAGGAGATAGTCAATGATGTTGGTCTTTGACATCTAAATGGAAAATTACCAAGAAAATTCAAAGTCTAATGGATCAAGCCATTCTATGTGTTTGCAATTCCAATTCCATTGCTTTCTATTTGACAGATCTTCAAGGGCATCTTCTATCTCAGATTGTCAAAGGGTTTTGACTCAGACCTATCATGGTGTAGGACTCCAATGTCTATTCTTGATTTTTGAAGGTCCTAAGGAGGATGGGTAGTAGCCTCCCTTCTTAACAAAGGAAGGGTTGTTTATTTTGATCAATTGGACCCAATTATGGGGATCTAGCTCCAATGGTGGCTTTGGTTATCAGCTATTTGCTCACAGAGTTTCCAAAAGTGGTGTGGCTGACATGGCACCCTTAAATTCTCTTGTTCATTATTTAAAGTCCATCACAGTCACCATGATAATATGTCTTCTCAAAGTGGGTGCATGTGTTATAAGCCATCATGGATCCTTGAGTTGACTAGCAAAAATGCATTAGTGAGGATATTTTACTCATTTCATCCATCTAAGCACCATATAAACATTGTCTTTTTTTCTTTTGATTTTTATTTTTGAAAGGTAGATCCTGAGTGGAAGCACACAAGTGGAAGCTAGAGTAAGGCAAGAGCTATAGTAGATGGGCCAAAAGAGCAAGAGAGAGAGACAGAGTATGGGGAAATTCCAACAGTTACATTGTGTGAGTGGCCTTTCCTTATTCAAATGTCACTAAAAGAATAAAGAATAAAGTGACAATGATGAGTGCTTGACACCTGCAATGTACATGCATGTAGGTATTGTCAGTGTAATGAATACACGTGTAGTTAGGCATAGGTACATTTACCCCCAACAACCTCCCATTTAAAGAAAAATATGCCTCTAGTGAGGAGAGAACAAGAAAAAAGTGACAAAGTACAAATGTACATAAAGGACAACATGATGAGGAATAGACATAATCTCATTGTACACCAATCATCTGCATAAGTAAGAAAAAACGTTATGCCGAGAGACTTTTAGTGAGTAGATTTACAGGATTCTCATCAATTTAGATCTTGACAAGCTCAACAAATTTTTCCCCTACCACCTCCCTAAGGAAGTGATAATGCACCTCAATGTGGTTTGTCTTCACATGAAAAACTAGATTCTTAGCCAATTGAATGGCATTCATAGAAATCGAATGCAGTGGAGGGACCATATTAATAATATTAAGGTCCCCAACTTTAACCAAAGAGCCTCCTTGCAAGCTTCAACGACTAGAACATACTCTACTTCCAAAAAATAGCACCTCCAGTAAAGGTGAAGATATAGCCAAAAGTGGACTTCCTATTGTTTGTTAAAGATGCGGGATCTAGAGCATGACAAAGGCAGTAGCTATGGAGGATGGAAGATAAAGACACAACTCATGTTGGCATGACAATGTAGACAACTGTTACACAAGTGAATTAGGTTTCAAGATTGAGACTTGAACTCATAAACACAATCTTGTGTATGGACAACAATGACACAGACACTTGACATAAGAGACAAGTACTATTGCATTATCATCGTGTGAAAGTAATAGTTAAAGTACATCATTATATAGAGTTCTTTGGTATCACTTAAAATCCACTGTGCATATGGGATTTTGTCTCTCTTCCTAAAATGGACTCCATCTTCCTAGCCTAGTTGTCCTATACAAAGGGACTAGAGTAGGTGTGATTGCAAGTATCTCAACACCCCTCCTCAATCACAACCAAATGTACAAAGTGTGTAGAGGCTTTAGTAAAAGCAACATCTGCAAAGTGTGGGCACACCATAAACATGGAAAAACACCAGAGGCTATCGCAGAAAAGGATAAGTGTGGGTACCACAAACATGATGGACATCCAGAGGCTGTAGCAGGGGCCTTACAAAGTGTACAGAGGCTGCAGTACAAGGATAACTGAGGAGTTTTACAAGTTTATGTTTGAGACATTAGGACTAGGAAACACAAAACTAAAAAAGTCTATCTGCATAGAAGGACTGATGAGGTTTGTCCTTCTCCTGGTGGTCTTCTTCTTCTTCTTCCTTTGCTCCATTTTCTTCTTCTTCTTGGACTGCAAGTAGATATGCCTTCTTCTTCTTCTTCTTCAACTAGATATGCCTTTTGGGACCTCTTTCTTGCATGGCAGAACTTCTCAGTGTGTCCGATCCTTTTGCAGAAGTCACAGAAGACCTGATCCTTCTTGCCTTTGTACCTGTTGCCAACATATAATGCATGCTCATCTCTAGAGGTACTTGGTTCTTAGTTTTTATATTCTTTTCCTCTTCTAATAGTGATGCCTAGATATCAACAAGTTCAAGATTTGGCATGTTGATTAAGGTTGTTGATACATTATTATATTCAGGAGGCAAACTCTTAAGTAGAACACCAATGCAAACATCTTCTTCCATTTTAGTGTTGATTCCTACAAGTTGGGTTAGAAGTCCTTCCATGTAATTTAGATGTGTGGCAAGTGATGTGCTGGAATTCATTTCAAGCCTGAAAAACTCAATCAGGAGACCATACTTTGATGATTTAGACTGTGCATCGAACAAGGTGTCAAGTCTCTTCCATGTATCCTGTGAGGTCTCACATTTATCCACATGGTGGATATAGTTGTCGTCTAGCTCCAATTTGATAATGGCCTAGGATTTGTCATCATTCTTTTGCCAAGTAGCTGCAAGGTCTACATCCCGAGGTTTCTTCTCTTTGCCATTTGTGATGGCCCAGAGACCCTTCTTCATCAAGATGAGTTTGATGCGGGTTTGCCAGGTGTGAAACCCAACTCTCTTGAATCGAGCTATTGGTGAGTCTTTTCCCATGCTGGAGAGTTGGAGCAGTAGCAAATCAGTTCCAAGATTCTCAGATTTTACAAGTGAAAGAGCAGATTACAATGTGTCAAGAGACACAAGTAATGGTAGTGTGAAAACACACTATGTCTGACTTGATGTTGAGCTTGAATCTTCTTGTTTGGGTCTTCGATCCTTTGTCGATCTTTCCAGGTCCTTCCCCTCCTTGATTTGATGTCGGGGCAGTGGATCAGAGTGGCAGTGGGTTGCTCCAGGTGGCAGGAGAGAGAAAATGATGAGATTTTTGAGCTTTGATGAAAATGGTTGTATACTTGATCATTTCCCAAAAATTTTTAATGGAAAGAAATCTTGACTCATGAGCTTTCATTGCCCCATAACCATCGTCAAGATCTGGTCGAGCAGCAGGCGTGCAGGATGACGAAACGAAAATAGGTGCAGTTAGGATAGATTTTGACGATTTTAACAATGCTGGGGGTAGAGGTGGCTAATGTCAGCGTCTATGATGCTGGGCTACTGTGCCTTAACCAGAGGAAGAGATCTTTAGAAGGAATCATCAGCAGATATGCTTTGTATTGAGAGATCCAATGACTCCAAGTGAGATGGGTCCTGTTGGCTATGGAGGACACCCAAAGCAGAAGTTGAGAAGATTGACAATGCTGAGCTCCAAGTGTGCAACGCTTAGGTATGAGGTGCCAGCAAGGAGCTTTGAAAGTAGAGCAACATTTTCCCAGAAGGAATTGCAGTGAGATATGACTTGTGGAGAGAGATTCAAGAGCTTGAAGCAGGCAGGGTGCAGGCTGGCTATGGCTGCCAAGGAGGGTCAAGTAGAGATGGAGGTGAGAAATGGAACCATGAGTTGGACTTGAGTTGACCTGAGGTTAAGATGAGCTGAGAGAGAGTAAAGGAGAGCTAAGCCATGCTCAGCTGAGCTCTGACACCATGTTAAAGATGCGGGATCTAGAGCATGACAAAGGTGGTAGCTATGGAGGATGGAAGATAAAGACACAACTCATGTTGACATGACAATGTAGACAACTGTTACACAAGTGAATTAGGTTTCAAGATTGAGACTTGAACTCCTAAACATAATCTTGTGTATGGACAACAATGACACAGACACTTGACATAAGAGACAAGTACTATTGCATTATCATCATGTGAAAGTGATAGTTCAAGTACATCATTATATAGAGTTCTTTGGTAGCACTTAACATCCACTGTGCATATGGGATTTTGTCTCTCTTCCTAGAATGGACTGCATCTTCCTAGCCTAGCTGTCCTATACAAAGGGACTAAAGTAGGTGTGATTGCAAGTATCTCAACATTGTTTGCATGTCGTGCATGATTAGAGTTAGTGAGCCCTACAACTCATGTATCCTAGCCACCTTAACATATACACATATTTACAGTGCTCTTAAGGTATCTCATGATACCCTTAATGGTATCCCAGTGTGCCACTTGCCGGGTATAGCCATGCAATGTGCCACAAGTCCCACTCCAAATGCTATGTCACGATGATGAGTGGCTATCATGGTATATATCAAAATGCCCATTGCAGATGCATAAACTATCTTGGCCATCTTCGCCTTTTGCATAGGTGCCTGCTTAAGGCCATAGAGGCTCTTTTTCAACTTGCATACTAGTGTTCCTTGTCTTTTTTCTCAAAGCCCTTAGGCTGCTACATATACATCTCATCATGTAAGTCTCCATGTAAGAAAGTTGTATTGACATGCATTTGATAGAGGTCCAGATCAAGCTGTGTAGCCAAAGTCAAAATGAAGCATAGGGTAGTCATCTTGACGATATGAGAGAGATCATCAAATTTAACACCATGTTCTTGCTTCAAATCTAAAGCAAATAATCTGGCCTTATAGGTTGGCTTGGGGCATCTAGGGGTACTCTTCAACTTGTACACCCATTGCATGGCAAAGCACATTTTCCACTAGGCAAAGGAACCAAATCCTACTTATGATTTTGTATAGTAAGGTGTACTCTAACTGCATGGCCCTCTCCCAAGAGTGACTATCACCTCTATGCATGGCCTCATCATAGGTAAGAGACTCATCAGCATGTGTCACCATAACATAATCCATAGAGGGTGCAAAGATATCACACTGATGTCTATCTCTAGTAGACCGCTATTAAATAGGTTGTGGGGCCTATACATCCTGTTTAATATTAGGGTCTTGGGCCATTGGAGCATTAATTGTTGTAGACTATCTAGCTGGCTATACAGTAGTAGGAGACTCCTCTTGAAATATCACATTGCATATCTCAACAACTTGTTCAAGCTGCTTATCAAATTTCTCCTCATGGAAAACAACATCATGGCTACGGATGACCTTCCAACTTGTGGATCCCATAGGTGATATTCCATCTCACCTACATCCCCATAACCAAGAAAGATATATTTCACGGACTTAAGATCTAGCTTATTACACTTGTCCTTGGTAACATGGTAGAAAGCCTCACAACCAACAGTGCATGGTGATCGATTAATCAAATGCATGGCGGCAGTAACTACCTTTCAAAAGTATTACGGTAAGCTTTTTTGGCTAAGTATACCATGAAATCGTTCCTAAATCATCATATTCATGCACTTAGCCATATCATTCTGGGGTGGGGGTGTATAAGGGACTCAATTGAAACTTAATACCCCTCTCATCACAAAATTACTCAAAGTATTTAGATACATACTTGTCCCAATTATCAAATTGTTGGGATTTGAGACTATATCCAAACTGGTTCTGAACAAAAGCAAGCCAATGCTAAAATGTAGCCAAGACTCCCGATTTTTGCTTTATAGGGTATGCCTAGACCTTATGTGAGTAATCATCAATAAAAGTAACAAAATACTTCACATCACCTATCGACTTACAGGGCATAGGTTCACAAACATTAGAATAAACAAGAGCTAGAGGCTCACCCATGCGTATAATGCCAGACTTCTTATGTGAATTATGAATCTACCTACCATAAAGACAATGATCATAAGAATAAAAAAACGTATAGTTAAGGCGTTGAATATATTATAAACGAGTAAGTATTTTCATTCCCTTTAATGACATATACCCAAGGCAACGATGTCATAATGATACATATGGTAGTGTAGCCCACTGCCAAAATATGGTCGATAGACCTAGATATAAGTAAGAGGTAAAGAGTACCAAACTTGGGACCTCATGGTTCCAAGACAATATTCCATAGGTAAGTTTCCATGAGGAATCACCGAAAGATACAATATAACCTACATCATCCAATTGTCCACTCGAAAGAAAACTTTTAGTGAATGTCAAAACATGGAGTACATTATAAAAAGTAAATATATAGTCTAAAGAAAACTACAACTGGACATCTCCAATACCAACAATATCCAATGCTAGTTATCCAATTTGATAAATCGTGTCATGTTGCGATAGGGGTGGAACCACTCTCGATGAGGGGTGACATGAAATGAATCCCCTAAATCAAGTAGCGAATACTACACATAGATAGATGAGGTATCAGTCAAGTGTGAAGCATTAAGAGAAGAAGATGCAAGTATGTAGTCATTATCAAAATAATTTTGCATGACATTAATCTCTTCAATCTTGATATTGGACTTGCTAGGGACAATGTTGCAATCACTATTCTTTTCTTGCACTTTATCCTTTCCGTTTTATTTGCACTTGTCATCACACATTACATGGCATTGTGGCTGAATATGAATGACCTTGCTTCCCATAATAGTGACAAATCAATGTGGACTTAGGACCACGGGACTTATTGTGAGACTATTCACATGACCGAGAACAAGACTTCTAAGTGTCTTTCCCACGGCGGTCATTATTTCTCCTACCATTATTACCTCTTACTGTTAAAGCATGAGAGGTAATAACCATTATTGGAAGGTATAAATTTGACTTCTTTCTATTAACCTGTTCATTCAAGAGCGCACCCTCTATATACTACAATTTCAGCCCATTAGTAGGCATATTTACACACATAGCAATAGGGAATGTGGCCCATGACTTAGGCAATGTATCAAGCAAGAACAAAGGAGAAAGATTGTGCTTAAATTCAATTCCTTGTCAAGACAAGTGACTAAAAATAGAATGAAACTCATTCAAGTGAGTGAACATGGAGATCCCCTCCTTCATACAAAGGTCCATGAGTTGCTTCATCCAATACATGTAAGAGGTAGGGATCTCCTTATCATAGACATTGCAAATGTTATCCCATAACTCCCATGCATTCTACTTGTTAGAGACAATATTATAGTAGACATGCTTAGAGAGTGACAAATTTAAATAACTCATCTAGTTTAGTCCAATCCTCTGAATCAAAGCATTCAAGCTTTACACTCTCATGTCTCAATGACTCAATTTGTAATTTTTGCACTAGAACATGCCAAATTTGTGCCTTCCAATAGTTATAATTTGTGCCATCCAACTTCTCAATATTAAAGATAGCATTGCTATCTGATCCACTAACCATAATGTAGGCGATGAAAGCACAATATAGGACAAACGAGCTGCTGTAAATGATAGCAAAACAATCCCAAAATCACAACTAAATCAAGGGTTGAGAAAGAGAAACTGCCAGAAGGATGAGCTATCCACTAACTCTAATTAAGTAACTACCAAATCCAAGTGACTACCCTTAGATAGAATGCATAAAATTGAAATAATAGGTTTCTGTAATAAATTGCAACAATATGCCAACAACTAGGTGTGAGCAACCAAGAAAGAAAGACCAAGAACAACTGGCACTGAAAGTTATCACAACTACAATGTATTAGTAACTATACATGCGGTAGGCATAGACATCATGCATATAAGAGATCTCAAGGTAAAGAGAGGTGAGCTACCAAATGCATAATCCACTAAGTAAATATCAATACATAAACTGGAAGCATATAGATATAATTGACAACACATTGATAAATATAAGTGCCAAGTTCAAAGTAAGTGGTCAATTCAGTCCATTGTAGGGTAACTACATTTAATATTTTATGAACAAAGCATGTATAGAAAGTAAGTGCCTCACTGTCTCAAAGGACCAAGCTCTGCCAATTAAGTGCAAGTGTCTACCATTGGAAGCAAATCTAGAATGCAAAGTGAGCAAGCAAAGCTCAAGACATACACACCAAAGCATCTAGGAAGCCCAAATGCATCACAAATACATTAGAGAGTATAAGTGCATAATACTGGCTCCCCCTCCCCCCCCCCCCCCCCAAAACCCACTTTGAATAGAAACCCCCCTTTTTTCAGTAAAAGAAATTGAAATAAATTTCCCCTCCTGTCATCACCGGATAGGTGGCGGGGAGGGGGGAAGAAGAGGGATGACGTCGGGGAGGAGCAGTCGGAGATGATGACGAAGATGAGCTCTTGGGCATATCGAGCTCGACGGCCACTTGGAGGGGCTAAGGAGCCCCCGTTGCCATGCGGATGATGACAAGTGGTGGTCACCACCACCACCACTCCATGTTCTCCCCCCCAATAATAACCCCCTTCCACCATTATAAAATCCCCCCCCCTCCCCCATGGAATCAAGATGGGGCACCTTGACACCTTGGCACGGGCAGAGAGAGAGAGAGAGAGTGTGTGTGTGTGTGGAATGCTGAAATGACTAGATTTTTTGGTTGATTTTTGTTGTTTTTGAGACCTGAATGGTTTATTTTTTATGAATTTTGAGTGATTATTAGTTATTTTGGAAGTTTTGAGAGTGTTTTGGATGATATTGATTATGCTTTGGAAGCTCATAATGATTCTCAGTAGAAATTATGAGGTTCTATGATATTCTGATAGGTTCTGTTGAGGTTCTGATTGGTTCTGATACCTTCTGTTTAGCTTTGATTTTCTTCTGTATATGAAGCATGGATTGATGATTGATGAAGCTTGATGTCTTTTGAAATCTCATTAAATATTTTTTGATATTTTGGAATGGTTTTAGTATGAGTTATTTTATTTTCTGTTGACCTTTTGTAACCCTCTGATGAGCTTTTGTTCCTGCTCTATTTTTGTTCTTTTCTATTTTGTATGCTTCTGTAAATGTTCTCTGGTAAATGTTCTCTGGAATGTATGTGTGACTTTGGAAAAGTTTTCTAGCCTTGGAAAGAGGTGAATGTAAGTTCAAAAGAGCTCAAGGAAGTGGAAGAAGTAGCTGTTGAAAACTCAAGAGAAGATTGGAGTGAAGTGGCAGTGATGAGCTATGAAGAGTCATTGTAGTGGCTCTGGTGACCTTTCATATCAGACACACCTCGTGGAAGGGGTATCCACAACCTAAGAAGGATTATTATGAGTGATTATTGAGTATTGTATTGAGGAGATGATGTACTATTGATTGAGAGAGAAATAGAGAGTCAGAGATAACAAATTCTATCAAAACAATGTATCTATCTATGAGAGACTGAGAGAGAGAACTATGAAGACAATGAAGATGAATAACATGTGATTTATTTCCATTCAAAAGTGATGTATTCTTTTGTGTTCTTGTTAGTTTTGATGGATTTTATGAAGTTGTTGAAGATTATGTTTGATTCTATTAAATCCGTGGGAGATATCTACTATGATGCTGCGTGAAGATTTGTTCTTTTCCTTGTTGTGGTTCTCTAAAGAATGAAACAAAAGCTTGTTGATTTACAAGATAGATTTTCTTGTAGTAGAAACCCTTTTTCCTTGGTGTCTCTCTTGAGGCTCCATGTTTTTGGTGCGTAGCCGAGGAAAATTGCCATCAACAAGCATCAAAAGGGGATAAAAATGAAGGAAATGGCATTGCCAAGAAGACAAGAATTTAATGGATGTTTGCAAAGTTTCTTTTTCCACTGAAGAGTTGCAGATTCTTATTGTCAAAGCCACTTTCCACAATAATTTCATCCCACAATGGCGAAAACATATTACCATCATGATGCAAGCTTTATGTGGTGGACTATTTCCTCTTTCAATTGAAGCAACAAAGACTTGCATCTTGGTAGCAAATTGTTTGGGAACAAACTGAAGTGCACAAACGAAGAGAATGACTATCCATGGAAGATTTGACATTCATTGAGAAGTTTTCAGCATCATGGAGTGGGAGATTGTGAAGAAGCTTCAGGAGTCGTGGTCAGTGGAGGTTCACGTAAACAAGAAAGAAAAGAGTTGGAATTTGTTCGTGGATGCTCAATGGTAGGACACGTGGGATGCCTAGTGCACTAACAATCTCTTGCTTGTTCAATTAGCAACCCACTGAAAGTTGGTAGATAGAGTATTCTTCACAACATACACTACTAAAACCATCAGAAGCTGGCATTATTATGATGATGGCATAACAACAATCCTCACAAGAATGAGTTTTGATACCTTCAAAACGGAATATCTCCCCCTCTGTAGTGGCATGAAAGCATAATTTAGAGACGTTGAAAAGAAGGAAGTAGAAGAGATATTGGCCAGGGAGTTCTCCAGAGACTGAAGCCCCTTTGATTCTGTTCTGTTGAGTAGAGACCAACTGGTTGGAGCCAATCCCCTGATGAATGTTGCAATCAAGAGGCAAGTACTAGAACGAGTCCAGAGGTACGTGAGAAGAGAGAAGGCAAAAATCAAGGCTGAGAACAAGCTTGTAGCAGAAGCTTCCTTTGACTCCTTAAAAGCACTTTTTACAGAAGTCCCCATGTGGCAACTCAAGGTTCGCTTCCTAGTCAGATTCATCCTGAAAATATTGATGATAGGCCAGCAAATGTAGTCCCATTGCCAATTTTTAAGGGAGAGTACAATGAAGACCCTGATCTTTATGTAGCAGAGTTCATGGTAGTATATGTAGCTAACAATGCTAGAACCCTCAAGCATTGGTTAGCAATATTCCCCGCCACTTTCAAGGGTGTGGTGTTTTAGTGGTATGAGAGACAAGTAGTAGGAACTTTTAGCACATGGGATGACCTAAAGTTGGCCTTCCTCACTAAATTCAGGCGTGAAGGTTTTGAAGAGCGGATGCGAGAGGAGTTCATGAATCTAAGTTAGTCCTCTGGAGAAAGAGTAGAAGCTTATGTCTCGTGAATGGAATCCATCCTGAAGAGATGGACCAATCATCATTTGGATGAAGACTTCCAGAAAGAAGCGTTCCTCAAAGGCCTACAATCATAAGTTTGTAAGTTTGTGGAATAGAGAAGACCAGTCAATCTGCAAGCTGCAGTGAAAGGTACAAGACTGTATGACGAAGTTGAAGCAAGGTTGTCAATGACCTCTAGAAGAGGATTCTTACCTCCTTCCATGCCAATAATGGTATACCCATCAAATGCAGTTCCAGGGATAGTTTCCTACCCCTACCCCTAGATGCAAATAGTTTCGCAGTACAATACACCTAATCCACAGTGGCCGCAAACAACAATGCCTCAAATGATGGTTCAACCACAACAACAGTGGTCTCAAATAGTTCCTCCAATGGCGACTCAACAACAGTGGAATCCTACCCACTGGAATCAACAACCCCAAGTCTCAACATGAGCTTTGAATCAGAACCAGAACAGAGGACCTCCTGGATCAACCCAACCAGTGTATGCAGTAATTGTAGAAGCTTCCCAAAACCCTACTACAAGTACTTTAGGAGGTGAAAATATAAAGGACTACCTATCCAATTTAGTGGCAAGTATTAAGAAAGAGCTTATGGATGTGATTACAAAATAGCTACAGACACTAAAGGTGAATACTGCCAATATATCTACTCCTACGGGAGGTGGGAGAGATGTGATGCATTCTAATACATGGTGCAGACAGTGCCATCAAGCGGGACATTTAGCCACTAAATGCACCCGAAAACCAACCAATCTTGGAGCTTTATGTTCATACTATTCG